>NW_017535097.1:209792-215684 GCF_001853355.1 Bactrocera latifrons
GTCATGGCTAAATCGACTCAGCTCGACATACTGATCATTTATATAAATACTTTATAGGGTGTTACAAACTTCGTGACAAATTTAATATACCCTATTCAGGGTATAGAATAATATTGCAATACTCGAAATAAATACCGTCGTTATATTATACTTTATAAATCATACAAGTGTTATCATCCCAAAGTAAATATCGGCTAATAATCAGTTATCGAACAGTTTAAAAACAAGGATTACGACTGAAAAAGAAGATGAATTCTATAAGTATGTAATTTGTATGCATTTGTAATTAAAATATTTTGTTTTTTAGATATTCCATTTATTTATGTTTGTAACCACTACTTCTTTCATTTTCCAGCTTAATGTTATTTAAATATTTTTATTTCGTTTGGAATCGTTAAAGTGTAATGTATGCATGTGCAGATAATCGATGGAGCTATTACCTAAAAGTATGCGAACACAAAAAAACAAAACAAAAACAGGAAAACCAACACACCGCCAAAGGTCACAGAAGTTCAYGGTTGTGCGTGCATCAAACTTGAACTAAATTGTAGTTAATCAATAGTTAAGGCACCCACGCTTCTTTCCAGGCATAAAGCAGTGCTAGWATAAGCCATAACACCAGTTATTAAATTTGTGTGAGTAGCTTAGTGCTTGAAACACTTGTAGAGAAGTATTCATGTCGCTATTTCAGTGAAGGTTAAAATAAATATAGACAAGGGCTTTAAATGTGAAAAATATAATTAACGCATATACATAAGAGTATAGTATTCGGATGGGTTAAAAGGCGAAAAACGTAATTTTGCAATGCTTATTTATTAGCTGACAATAAACGGAAGTACTAACAAGCTTCCCGATTCACATTAACAATGAAATTTCTCATAACCAGACATCCACCGTCCACTGTAGTTTCCTACGTCCACACTTTAAGAAATCTTGTCCGTTTAGCAGAGATAAGTTGAATGAAATATTGCCAAAATAGTGTTCGTGTTCGGTCATTGSAACGTACTTATGTCCGGTTATAGGCATTGATTGTTTTGAATAAATGATATTAATGAAAACGTTGTGTTCATGAAAWTTGTCCGGTTATAAGAATTGTCCGGAGAATTGGAGAATTTTACTGTTTTACTTTTTTGCTTTTGTCCTTGCCTTCACATTTTTCTGCACTCATCCAAACTATGGTGTGTCACTTCGAATAATATTAAACTTGTGCGAGTTGTTGCAGACATATCCCACCCACCACCTCCAACTTGGTCAGTCAATTGCACAGCGGGATGAATATGAAAAAGTCAATCGTAATATAAAAACTCGGTCACTTTGCGCATATTAAAAAAATTTGGTCTTCACTCATATAATAATAATTCTATGGTTTTGTCTCTTCAATATTTAAGAAGCTGAGCTATTTTAAATGGTTGAATACAATTTTCACTGATTAATCGAAAATRTGCAAATCAATCCTGGCTTTGCGACCATTTGTTGAGCTTGACCACGCTTGGACCATGACCTTTTTCGCACATTATTTTCGTATTCGATTCACTTTTTGTCTCCTGTTACCATTCGCTTCAGAAATGGTTCGATTTCATTTCGTTTCAGTAAAGAATCACAGATGTTAATTCGATCCATTAAAATTTTTTTTTTTCACAGATAATTTATGTGGTAACCAAACATCGAGCTTACTTTTGTAGCTAGACTTTTTTAAATGGTTCAAAATCGTTTGATGATGAATGTTAAGTTCCTTAGCGATGTCATGGCTGTTTATGTGACGGTCCTGATCAGTCTTTTCCATAATTTCATCGAMTTTTTCAACGATAGGTCGACCAGAGCKAGATGCATCGTTCATATTGAAATTTCCAGAACAGAAGCGAGCGAACGATTGTGGTGCTAAACGAACTGATACAGCATCGTCTCGGTAAACTTCACAAATTTCAATGGTTGCTTGCGTGGCATTCTTCCCTTTTTATACACAAATTTCAAATACAGCGGATTTCTTCATTATTTTCACTAATTTTTGAACAGCTGTAACTTTTTTTCAAATTAATTAAGTTAAATGGAGCTTAAAATCATACCTTGCCAACACTTTATGGTATGATACAAGGTGATTGGTAGCACTGGAGATATACGACTGCAATGACATCTATTGACCAAATACGAAAAGACTTTTTCGACTAGCCAATATTTTCGACTAGCCAATATTTGACAGTTCATTAGCAATAGTTATTGCCTTTAGAGATGCGAAGATAAATGCATCAGCTTTGCTTGCTAGTTATAATCGCCGAGATAAAAATGCGACATGTCAAAAGGTGTGAACTTTCGAACTCTTCTAAGACCTAAATTTCCATAAAAGCCATTAAATTCACCGAATTTCCAAAATGTCACGATATAAGAACAAGCGATAAACGCCTTACCACGATCAGTTTAAAACCAAAGCAATAAATATGTGTACTCACTATATTCAAAACATTATAAAACATTTCACGTTCTCACTTTACCTGCACAGARAAGCATATTTATTTTAAGTGACAGCAAATAGAATGATTCGCTTTAAATTAGATTGCCGATAACACCTGTAATTGTCAATTAGAGCCAAGCAAAAAGGTCTACATTTTTCATTATTGCCAAGGTGTTAAAACTGGCAGCTAATAAAAACGCTTTGCAAACGCCAACTGAATACAAAGCATTTCCACAGATTACAATCAACATAAGATATTATATTAACAAACTACTTTTAATCACTTGTCACAGACAGCGCGGCTGGACGTAGAACTTCTGATCCACCGCTTGTGTCTGTGTGTGAGAAATACAACTAAAGTTTTAATATATTCCCTCGAAAACGACTCAGCAGCTTTATATTTTTATATTTTCTTTTTTCACTTCTATTTATATTATTGTGTACATTTCATTACAATATTACGGATAGTGCGTAGGATGCGGTGATGATAGTGACTTAAGAACAGTTTTTGACACAGTAAGCAAACAATTTCGAATTCAAGCAAAGTTTTGCTAAATAGTTCCAGAGATAGTAACGTATTTATAAGCATTTTTAARCTTAGTGTAATCGGCTCCCAAAACCTTAAAGGAATTTTTCTCCGAAAAGTAAAACTTCACCAAAAACTCTTGGTTATATTTGTCGGACTTTATTTGAAGAAACAGTCGATTAGCTGGTAAATCCTGGGGCTGCCAGCCAAGGATTATCAGAAGGTTGTGCAACATGATCGTAAGACCGATTAYCACGTATAGAGCCGTGGCTTAGGCCTCAAAACCATTACAGACATCGGTAGGACTTTAACTATCGACTCTGTCTCGACTTGCATGCATCTACTTTCGGGTGTCATGGGCGTATGCCCGACAGCAGTACTTGAAGTCATGCTTGAAMTCACACAGCTTCACATAGTAATCGGTCAGGTAGCCAAACACACAGAAGGGTTTGGCAGAGGTAAGGTAATCTCATTCCAGCGCATGCAGAACTTAAGTGGTGAAAAACCATTGGATCTTCTCCCAAGCGACAGCATTACCAAAAAAGTAAACTCCACTAAGAAGTTCAAAGTCCCCTTTAGTAGTAAGGCTGAATGGAATGATTCTACTCTTTTGCTACTGCTTAGGGGTAGTAAAAKCAAGTGGTATACCGACGGTACGAAAACGTCACACCTGCAGGAAGTTTTCCGAGTATATTTCAAGCATAAGTCGGTGAATAGAGATAAATCTCCAACGCAACTATCGCTACGAACGTATAGCCATACTTAGCGAGAKTAAAGCGGCACTTAAATCGATCTCTGCCTACGAGATCAAATCRCTACTGGTGCAAAAGTATATAAAATCGTTGAGCAGTCTATCGAAAGGTAAAGAAGTGCACCTTTTTTGAGTGCCCGGTCAGAAAGGTATAGCCGGGAAGGAACTTACTGATGACCTAAATCCTTCGGTGGGTCCACAAAGAAGCTACTCCGCAAAGAGGAAGGAGTAGGAAAGCATAGGTATTGGCTACAACTACAAGGCATGCACCATGTCAAGTTGCTAATCGGTGGTTACAATCTCAGCGGGTTTAAATATGTAATCAATCTCCTAAGGGAGAACTCATTCAACTAGCCGCATTCTACACTGGCCACAGTAAGCTCAAGAATCGCTTATATAACATGKGCCTAGATTCTTCTGCAAATTATTAGTTCTGCGACATGAAGTCTGAAACTTCAGAACTGCACAGCAGACTGTCAATGGAGGATAAAGRACCGGATCCATGTTTAAAAATATAGATCACATCGTCTCAATAGCACCAGTAGCATCTTTAAATTTATCAGTATGCTTGGGATAAGTATGTCGTTGTGACTAAGGAGAGCTTACAATAGACCTTAGGCCGCSGTGCAATCCTCATTTTTRTCTTATATTAAGTATCTTCGAAGAATAACATTTCATATAATTGTATGTTTACTGGGCATTTGTAGTCCATACTGCTTTGGCCGTTATTAGCAATCACCACTTGTGTCATTCGCAACATTCTCCAGCAGTAATGCTTATCTCAATCTTCGACGGAGTCTCATTTTACAGAACACTGATAGCATCGGTAAAGACAAACAAAGTGTAATATTAAAGTTAGTTAGTATATTTTATAACTCGAATAAAGAAGCTTACACCATTGGCATATGGTGTACAAAGCACGGGAAGCCGTGGGACGTGTCTGCGATTATCCTGACTCGTTTTACTTTTGCTATAGTGCGAGAAGAAGGAAGACCAAAGCACACAGCAAGTACTACATTAAATTTCTCAATTGCGCATGGACTGCCAGTGGTCACAGTGGGCAGTTGAAAATCATTAAGCTATTTGTAAAAGTATATTTGTAGAGTTGTGTATAAGATGTGCTCTAAAGAATCAAAGTAGAAAGTGTAGATGGTTGGAAGATAAACTAGCTTCTTGCAGATAAACGTTTATCTCAACAAATTAACGCCTCAACGGTTTCGACTAGAATTTCAATTAGATTACATTTTACGCAATATCTCAGCATAGATGCCAACATCAACACGAATCTTGAAACAAAATTTAGAAAAAAAAACTTAAAACAAAAGAAATCGTATCATCTGTGTACATACATATGTCTTACAGTTATTGCCCTCAGTTGCTTTGTTAATCAAGTGTGAGTTTTTAATTTATGCCACTTTAAGTGCTTTTGGAATTTTCTATTACTTTTACTCTACGTCTCATCTTCTCTTCATCCTTTCACTGCACATTTACAGACATCCAAATACATGCCTTAAATGGAGTGTCTATATTAATTATGCAAATAGTTGGCAATGCATTGCACTCGCTTGCAATCGTATGGTCGAGTACCTACGTGGGTAGTGTTGCAAGTTATTATAYTGTCATCAGTAATTTAGATTGTCTCAAATAATGCAACAATAAATGCAGAAGAGAGCGTATTTYAATTAATGGACGGTGGCTACGGCTAAATAATAGAAAGCATATCGAATTTCCTACAGGAAAGGAAAATAATCAAGATTGTTAAGACAAAGAAAGACAGGATGCCACCGGTTGCATAAACTGCCTAACACATAGATGACCCTATTATAACTAAATCTATATAGCAAGTTGTAGTTTATGGCTAACTTAAGACAGCGCGTGTATAAATTTGGCAGCTGCCAAATCATTATTATTATGCCACGTTTGTTTTTGTGGAAAATGGTTAAATAGGAATTGATRAAAGATTGTTTTTTATAGCGAAATAATACTGCTGAAGGAAAATCTTGACTAGATGTTGAACTTATGGACACTAGTCCGAAAAATCAACCMTCAAGGATTGGTATGATAAGTTTAGACGTAGTGAAATGRGCAGCGAAGACGATGAACGCTATGGACGCCCAAAAGAGGTTGTTACCGAAGAAAAAATCAAGAACGTCCAGGAAAAAGTTTTGC
>NW_017535097.1:216416-232023 GCF_001853355.1 Bactrocera latifrons
TTTTTGTTTTCTTAATATATACTTTGGTCTATTAGGAGCTGATTTGAAAATTGTTTTCAATTTCTTTATTTACTTTGTATTATATGTTTACATAAAAAACTACTTACGGTTTTCAAGAACATTTGTCTACTTCACATCCGTACATATGTATGTAGAGATGCCTTAAATTCAAAGAGATTTCCGTGGTTTCTTTTTCTTCTAAAGAACACTCAAAAAGCAATTTATTGCTGTAAAAAAAAGAAAATATAGTAAATCATTGTCATGTAGTCAAATTTGCTGAATGAACAAAATTTATTAAAATATTTATATGTAAGTATACGTATAGAAAAGTAAATACCCAGTAGGGAAATTATTTCTTGTAGCCTCTTCTGTATGAGTGTATGAGTCAATTTGTCTATTTGTCTAACATTTCAAAATGAATCGCATTACAGTCCTGCAAAACCTTGAAATTAACGATCTCTTTGAAATCCTATCAAATAGACAACATAACATTTTTGTGATTATCGACCTTCGAAGTGGTTTGAACTGGTTCATCCTTTTGAAAACGTTATCTCTAGCGCTTTATAGTACATTCTTGTAAGCTAGCCTTCGAAAGGTGATCATCAGTGGATAAGCAAATSACAGTCATTAATAGGGCGAAGAAAATTTCGTTCCGTAAGAACATGAAGAACCCATAAGTCAAGCTTCGAAATTAATTCAAAACGTTTCATGTGCTTGTGAACTGTCGCGTTACACAACTTTAATCCCTCAGCAATCTCTTGAGTTGTTATTCCACGATTTGCATTGACCAACTACTTTATTTCACCCACATCGGTAATTCCAAGACGTTGTATGTATATGCTCAAGTTCGAAATAGCCGAAACGACATTTTGAAAACCAATTTTATAATTGGCGTTCGGTCAACACATCTTCTCCGTATACATGACACTTGTAATATTCGCTTTGTATGAACTCCATTTTATACGTTTTTTCAAAATAAAACAGTAAAACATGTCAAAAATATTGTTTTCGACCTTCCGTTTTCGACAGAAAGTCAAAGTTTACCATAAAGTTAAWAGTAAAAATCCCAAAAGGAAAAGTCAGATACTTTCAAAGGTAGGTATATAATATCGTAAATAATCATAACTAAGTTAATATAGCCATGTCTATATGTATACGACAGCAYGAAAAGGTGCTGCYTTTATGCTGCTATGTCTGAAKTTGGTATCCCCGTAAAACTAATACGGCTGTGAAAAGTGACGTTGAGAATACCAAAAGCTCCGGCAGGATCGGGATACTTCTCCGAGCCGTTCGATACCAAACGAGCTTCAGACAAGGCGATTCTCTTTCGTGTGACTTCAATCTACTTTTAGAAAAAATAATTCGAGCTGCAGAATTAAATAAATAACCATCTTCTATAAGAGTGTACAGTTGCTGCCGTACGATGATGATATTGATATAATTGGCCTCAATAACCGCGCCGTTAGTTGTGCTTTCTCCAGACTGGATAAGGAAGCGAAGCTAATGGGTCTGGTAGGGAACGAGGACAAGATGAAATATCTCATACATATCTTCGAAGTCGTAGATAATTTCGTTACAGTTTTCGAGAGAAAGGTTCTGCGAAAGATTTATAGTTCTTTGCCTATTTGCAACGGCGAATATCGCATTCGATGGAATGATGAGCTGAACGAGATATACGACGACATTTGCATAGTTCAGCAAATTAATAGACAGCGGAAACGCTGGCTAGATCATTTCGTCCGAATGGATAAAAAAGCTCCACCTCTGAAAGTATTTGATGCAGTACCCGCCGGGAGAAGCAAAGGAAAGGGATGGTTCACTCCGTTTGAAATATAAGGTGCAGACWAGTCACTTAGTTTTTGAGATAACGACCTGGAATTTTTTACACGTCCATTTGTGTCCATGAAGCTGCGCGTTTGTCGGAATCGGATAGATCGGACGTTTATATATTATGTATATACAAACTTTTCGATTCAAATAGGTTTTATATTGAAAACTTTTTAAAATGAAAAATTATCATCAAGAAATTCGGCATATACTGTTGACCTAGGCAATGCTACAATCTCGGAACAGTCAGCTTAGATCATGTCATCAATGTTTATATATATAGTACATAGCTGCCATACCAACTAAATAATCAAAATCGAAATGAAGATGTTTTTATATCCTTGTATGCTATAAGAACAGTAACTGTGAAGGGTATTACTGCTTCGGTGCAGTCTGAGTCAAAGTTTTTTCTGTTCTGTAATTTTTTTTATGTATTTATGTTGTTATTTTTCTTAAATAGTAGGCTTCACTAATGCCAATTTATTTGACTCAAACACTAAATCATTTATGCACACTAAGTTGAAAATACTATGAAATAATCATACCCAAAGAAAAACCAAAAATCTTAAACAAGACAGCGAGACATAAAACAGAAAATGCGTAAAAATAMACAGCCGCCCGTTGTGTTGCCGCAAAACGTGTCAAAATAAACTCAAAAGCAATTAAAGCACAAATCATTATTAATCCGTCAAATTACGACACTTTCGCATTCAA
The DNA here is from genome assembly GCF_001853355.1 of Bactrocera latifrons. Taxonomy (NCBI): domain Eukaryota; kingdom Metazoa; phylum Arthropoda; class Insecta; order Diptera; family Tephritidae; genus Bactrocera; species Bactrocera latifrons. Next base: position 218,958 of record NW_017535097.1, read on the forward strand.
CTGGTGTCTTAATCGTCACGCTCAAGTAGTGCAAAAGCATATTAGTATAAAGGAGTTGAATTTGTGCATACAAAGTGGCAACCACAAGACACCGCAAATTTGGCCACAATAGAAATCGCTGCCGACGTCGGCGCCGTTGCCGGCGACAGCATTGGAAACTTTATTAGAATTAATCATGCCATGAAACTTAAATGATTTTCCCTCACGTCTCCCATACAAAAGTACTTATATGAGAGTACATCAAGTGTCGGTGCGGTGAGGCATACAGACGGTGAGACGGCACTGTGCGCTTGGCGCAGTTATTTGCCGATTCCGRGCAGGGAAAATAAATCAGAGCGCCCAAAAAGACAGCGACAACAGCAGCCATGGCGCTGACTTTGAATTATGTGCGCCGAATAACAACAATAAACACACAAGCAAAAACTTGWGAACGAGAACAACACGCAAGTTTGGCTGCCGCAATCAACACATGTATGTACATATGTGTATCTGCACATACACATGTCGAATTTTAACAAATTTTCGTGCTAAAATAATTGAGTGGCCACCGCTAGCGAAAACGGCAGCGCTATCGGCAACAACAAGAGCAAACATTCAGCACAACACCCGTGTATGTTTAAATAACTAAAAACTGATGAAAAAAAACAAAACGAAATGAATTGGCTAAATAAAGTAAACGGCTACAAAGTGTTTCCAAAATGCACGCCATAAATCTCCAYATGGCAAGTGGGGCGTGAGATGGCGCAGGCGGTACAACGAGGTGCGCGTATTCGCGTGCTTTTTTACTGATTTTTGCGAGTGTCTAAATGAGCCGGCTGTTATGTTTTATTACCGCCAAATGGCGCGTGGTGTGGCCCGCAGTATTGGCCGAAAACTACTCACAACAATAAGGTGCAGGCTTTAACCGTAAACTAAATATGTATGTACTTTATGTATGATAAGTTCAAGAGGAAGTGAGGTTACACGGGTGAATGGCTCAGCTCAGTTGGTACCCAAACAAGCCTGAGCAGTAAGTAAGCGATTAGGCGCACCTGAAGTCAGCTAAATGCCAAGCTGTCCCGCTTGGTGCTGAGCRTGTGAAGTGTGGCGTGGCATCGCATGTGGGTAGCAATGGCGTGCGCGTACTTCGCTGTGCGCAGACAACTACACCGAATAATAACAGCAACACTCAAGTCAGACGAAACACGAAATGAACATACATCTGCGTACTTCAATCATTTTGGATGAAAAGATTAAACTTTTTGACGCTAAAGGCAAATTTACTTGCAATTAAATTTGGAAAAAAAGGAAGGAAGAACTAAGTTCGGGTGTAATCAAAATTTTATACTCTTGCAGCTTTMATGAATCAAAGCCGGCGAAATACTTCTACATACATAGGTGTGGACAAARCTTTGTATTAAATTTGCTTGGCCGATATACATATGTATGTGATAGAGAGGCAACTGGAAGTGTCATACGTTTTGGGGCCTACAAATTTGTTGTCTGTGTTCTAAAAAAAGTCATAGCCCGAAAGCCATAAATTTTGGGAGCGCTATTTGGACTACGATACATTGATTGGTTCTTGATGTATATATGTATATGTATATTGGAAATTGAAAAAATGAGATAGGATTTAAAATTGTGTTATATTTCGACTATTTTCACACAGTATGATTTATGAACGTTAGAATAATATGACCTGCTGACCCTGGGCCGACGTGCTTTGTCCATATTTGACGACCGGCTCCCATAAAGCACTCGTGTAAACTMTTGGGTGTAAAATTTTATGTCTCTAAAGTAGTTTTTAACTAAACCGTTATATGTGGGCGGGCCTGGAAATAATTCAATTTCATCCATTTTCACACTTACGGTATAAGTTTTAATAGGAATTATCATTGAATAGGGTCCAAAAAAAAATTATATTTTTTGTCTCGCTTGATACTTTAAAAAATATGTTCTTAGACTGGTCACCACTAAGAGAGTCGCTRCAAGTATGAGCTCTTAATTGGAACGGGACCATTCCGTTCCGTCCGCCTTACAGTTTTTCATTTTTTTCATATTGTCAGATTCAAAATTTTCGAAAATCTCCTTTCCAACTACTAGAAAAAAAGTACGGACTTTGTAGTAAATTGGGTGATTTCCAAAATGGTATCTTATTCATTTTTCGTAATCCTAATCTCTTAAGAGATATTAACGATTGAAGTTTTACTATTTCAAGACACATTTTTTATCCTTTGATTATTATAATTTAATAAATTTTAAATTGCAAAACGTACAGTTTTGTAGGAAACTTGTTTTTTTTTTATTATTTCTTCTATTCGTTGATTTTTGGCKAAGGATATCTCGTAACATAACGGTAAAATTCCTTTCCGTTACAATTAAAAATTCATACTTATACAGCTTTTCGAAGAGGAGCCTATAAAACTATTTTGAAKAGTGAACCAAACAAAATAAAAACTCTATATTTTTTACCCACCCTAATATTGAAACTCATAGCTTACAAATCAAATTAGAAACGAATCCATATGACATCCACGTTCCGAAGTTTTTGCCAATTTGCCCATAAAATGAAATGAAGTTGATCTGCAAAAACAACTTACAGACAGCTGGTATCAATAATACAATATTATATTATTGTATTATAATACGCCATAGTAAGCCCATGAAAAAGAGCACACTATTYGCCTATTCGTGACTTCGCTTTAAAATTTGTTAAGATATCGCTCATATTACAATTACTAGCAAAGGAAATCTTTATTCGCGAAGCCAATATTAAAATATAAATGAAGAGCGACACAAGATTGAAATCGGCGCAACTCTGCCACTCATACAATAGATTGAAGAATGGATATGTTATTTTTTTCATTGTAGTGTACTTCCAAGAAAGACATGAATAATGCCAACACGTGAAACATGAACAAAAATATCAGTGTCAGACATTCACAACTAAGTTATTAAAATTAAATTAATTTATGCTTGTCCTACAGACATTAAAGTGACATAAACGATAAACATATTTCTAAAATCTAGCCATCTCAACAAAATAAACAATTTAAARAGCTCAAAAGTCATTAGTAATAATGCAATTCATAAAATGAAATATTTTAAATATGACAACATTTGACCAGTTCGTGAGTACTAGGATTCCATGCACGGTTGCTATACATTTAAGTGTTTTGTGCAAAAGAGTGAGAACAGATTCAGAGTTAAACCTTGACACGTGTTGCCCGCTACACTCAATTCATGTAAAGGCATAATTTTATTATTATAGTTTCGTTTTCGAGTGTTGTATCTCTTATATTATACTAACTTATAAAYGTGTATGTATTTCAAATGTGTGGATGTTCATTAAAAATCACTCATACGCCCTATTAGAACCTTTCTTTCCTTAACTTGCAGTATAGTTACAACATGTACTCATATTATTGTGAAGATATTTGTTTTTTTAATAATTTGTACTTCCATAAGGAAACTCAGGGATCTGAATACGAATGAAGTAAATTCCAAAACTTCAATTACTTTTTTACCAATGAAAATGTATGATAACACTATAACATTAGCACAATTTTTACATTTCCTGATGTCATGAACATTTTGAAAGTGACATCAAAAGATATGTTTTCTCAAAAATTAGAAACATCAGCTGTATTTGGAGAAATTTGAAATTGTTTAATATACATGATATGCTTGTGATTTTCGTGAACATTTAGCTTCTGAAAGGTATTTTTTAAGTCTGCAACAATAATCTGCTAGCATTCCTGTGTTCCTCTATTAAGAAATGAAATATCACGCCTATTTCGTCAATCAAAGCGCTCAAATTTGCTGGAATGATCAGAGTTCTGCATATGTATTTTTAAGGACTTATTACACACCATATCTTTGTATGACAATAAAACTCCATTTATTAAGTCTTTTGAGGTTTCCGATTTATGTTTTCTTAGAACATTTTGGACAACGTCCACAATACATTTCCAAGTCAGTTTTTTCTGATCGATAAGTTTTTCTTCAAGGCTCTTACACTTTATTAGTTATGGTATTTGTGAGCATACAATTATTTCCGCTTTAATTTTGCCTCACTGAATTTGTGCGTAGCTTTTAAAAAATTTGTTAGGCCGAGTTTTACTGTTTACTTCCTTTTATTGTTGTTCCATTGTCTCAAACTATTAAAGTTGTTGACAAAGACTTCGCTGCGACAAATGACTGTCGATGTGTTTCGCACCCAGTAAATGCAATTCGATTGAGGAAAATAATCTAAGGACTCCTCTATAATGATTCATTTACTATTAAACTTCATTCAATTTTATATACTTTAAATTATTTACAGTAGATGTACGTCACGTTCTTAAAAGCAGCCTCAAAGGAAACATATCAGATATATATGTAAAATCTATCGAATAGGCTAAATTAAATATATTTGAGATGATGTGCAAGACGTCAACGTCAACGTCATTATATTAGGAATATGAGAGATCTATATCTATTCTATTCATATTAATAATAATTTTTAAGAAAGTTGTTCAACATAGTTTCATTAAAATATTACATATTTTGCCCAATCTTAACATTTGACTTATACACTGACCGATATATTCAAAATAAAGTTTGTTAGAATAAAGAAATATCACGATATATTTTGACAAAAAGGCATCTGGAAATTGTAATTAAATTCAAAGGCATTCGGTGATTCAGTTTTATCAAAAACACAAGCCTACAAGTTGCACAAAGCCTTCAAAGACGGTCGAGAGATCGTTGAAGACATGCCTCTTCTGGACAACCTTCGACCTCTTCAACTGATGAAAATATTAAAAAAGTGAAGAATGTGGTGCTTGAAAATTGTCAGGCAACTGTTGGAGAGATGGCAAGATAGCTCGACATCTCTCGCGAGTCCGTTCAAATTATTTTGGTGGATATTGGCGTTTTGCTCGACGCGTCCCGATAAAGTTGAATTTTTTCAAAAAGAGCACCATAAACAGATTTCTTTGGAATTGTTTTATTATGCAAACTCCGGTGCCAAATTTATAGAGAGCATTATAGCTACAGATGACACATGGGTTTATAAGTTTGACATGCAAACAAGTGAACAATCAGCGAAATGAAACTCGTTTTCAGTCGATCAAAGAAACAAAACAAAATTCGCTGAAGGTGCTGAACAACCTCCCAAAAAGTGCTAATGAAAAGTGTTTCGAGGACTGGACAAATCGTTGGCAAAGGCGACAAAATAAATATCGAAGAATAATTTTATTTTTTTTACCATTTTTGAGTACAATGTATGTAGTATAAGGAAGCTTGGGTATATTGGATATTTGGCATATGGGAGCTAAGGGAATTATTAATCTAACTTTACCCATTTTTGACATACAAGCATGCTGTTATCGGAAAAGAATTCAGATTGGCCGATATTTTCGCAATAGGAACCTGGATCCACATATTCGATCTATGGGTCCTTGAATGGTTTTTAGTCCGATTTGGATTTGAATTTGGAATTTTTGTGTTATATGGAATGCAAGCGTGATTTTTGTCCGATTTCGCTAATTTTYACTGAAATGTAGAAGGATCAGGATAATATTACTTCCCAAATTTCGTTGAAATAATTTAAGTCGGTCTTTTTACTTAAATCGAGGCGGTGCCATGCCTGTCGTTCAAATTTAACATTATAAAGCCCTCTCAAAACATTTGGGGTGTAAAGTTTTATACCTTTAGTGCATTTAGTTTAGTTAGATTTATTGCACCTCCAATAGTTTCTGACAAAACAGTGTCTAAAATCTAAATTTTAAAACTCTAGAGTCTAGACGTTAGACAACACACCAAATGCTTTGACATWCAACACTTTGCAGCAGTCTCAAAATTATTCCAATGCAAAAAGCGCCATCAGCAGGTAGCTTGTTTGCAATTTSAATAGTTTCTACGAAATATGCTACACAACCCATACACATACATATACATATGTATATATATGCAACAGCATGAATAACAATGTGTAGCTATGTCAGAATAGAGTTTGCATTTTCTTATAAGCTTGCTATGCAAATGAACGCTGAAACTTGACTATCAGAAGCTGACCAACCAACCAACAAGGTGACAAATACAAAAAATTTTGCGGTGTTGTAGAGCAAAAAAATGATAGGAATGTGAGAACGATGTTGCAGCAAGCACAACAAATAACGACATTGAGCAAAAACATGAAAGGTTTATGTGTGCCTTTGATGGTATTAATGCGACATAAGCTTGAAGTGGCGCAGCTTAAACCACAAGCCACACAGATTTCGCAAGATATCGAAGTAATCGTGRTCGCAATACCTAAATATCAGATAAGTGTCAATTGATACTTTATCGTGTAACTAATCTGGCTTCCGTTTTACGCACAGCAAATGCTWTTTTCAGCAAAGCAGCCCATTGAGTAGTAAAAACCAGCTGACCACAGCTAAGCAAAACATTGAAACTATTAACTTGTATACCCTTTACAAAATATAATTTAAAATCATTAAAAAAAAAAACCTTAGGAAAATATGTTTGAAATAATAAGATAATAAAAAATATTTCAAATTTTAGATTAAATATTTGAAATTTTGATATGTTATTAAAATATTGCTTCAAATATCAAATCAATTCGATAGACATCAATAAACACCAAAGGAACTCTAAGTAAGTAAAGTCTCTTAAATCACAAAATATTATATTACATGATAGAGCTRTAGAGAATTTGACTTAACACCGACAATCTTCATATACAGTACATATCGTCACCTAAAATACAAAACAACGTATCATAAAAAAAACGAAAATCGCTGTCAGATATAGTAACCAATATATAAAAATTTTAAAACCAAAACTATAACTATAAAAATAACCAAAACTTTATTTCAATATTAGTGGTCTACGATTATGTTATATCGTTTTGCTTCGGCTGTAAACTTATGAAAAGTGATGTTACGTTATTTTGAATTTTAAGTGACGATATATAAATATATCACACCATATATAGTATGATATAAAAGTATAAAGCGTCAGCAGCATTTATACTCGTCCCGTAATTTGACGCGGTTCACATGAGCAATGCGGCCTTTTGGCAGTTGTGTTCCTTTTTTTGAGATATCACGGGTGTGTTCGTATCACTGGTTGCCATGTTTTTTTTTTCAAGCTAAAGCTTCACCTTTAGCGCTTCGCTTCATTAATCCGATTTCAGCTGCTGAAAGTGCTGATTCACCACAGTTTGATGAATCGACGCTTTGCCTGCAGACACGGCAAGATTGTACAAATAAAGGGTCAAGCAAATGGTAACACTCCTGCGCACAACTACGAATGAAAATAAAAATGCAAACTGTCATACCCTTTTTTATACATTAATTTTCGTAATCAACTTACAAATTAGGCCATCAGTAATTTGTAGCATTTCACTTTGTTCCGTAATGAGGAACTTTAGAAAATAATTTTCGGCCTGCTGACGGAGTTAAGTTCTTAGCGCGCATCCTACACAGTAAGCTCTCGTGGAGGAATCGAGAAAAGATGAAGTATGATATAGTTTTCCCTTTATTACTRGAAGTTGTAACAGATTTACTGCTTCGGAGCGGAGCCTACTTTAGAGGAGTGGTTACTATCCACGCCAATAGTAGGACAGCGAGATTAGTTCGCTGACTGTGCGCTCAAGACTAGTGAAAGGATTTTGAGTTATTTTATGATTGCACTCATGCCTAGATACAAGCGTGTTACAGGAAACTGCAAGGATTTTGAGCTTGATATGACAGGTACTTCAGTCTCAATAACTGCGGTATGAGAATGAGGTCTGATGGCTTCTTGTGGTAAACTACTAGATTACTGGACTGTTGGGCCTCAGACCACAACGGCAAGCTCTGGTCAAATATCAGTAGCTTTGCAGTCGAAAGGTTCTTCTGGCCGAGGAGAAATCGTAAGAGATCCTGGGAATCTTACGCTTTCACCTTTCAATGGATGTWGGAGTTCTAACTGGACACTGTTTGATCTGGAATAATGCAGCAATCCTGGAAAAAAATTAGACACTTCATCCTTGAATATCCCGCTTTTCACCGATACAGGCAAAMACTTCTGGAGTCTCCTACATTTGGACATCCCGGTGAAATAGCGAAGTTGTGATAAGGTTAGGGCGTTTTTGTCGATAGCTGATATCCAGCTGCAGAATTTTTTCGTCGCTTCGAAGTAATACTCCCGCTCTCCTAAGAGATCAKCCATCCACCTAACTTATCCCAACTTAGGCCAATTAAGCAAATAAAAGAATACTGTTTCCAAATTCGTTCGTGTATCCGAGACATAATTACAATAAATTGTATATTACAGTATAATAAGAAGAATATTTTCTATTTTCTGAATAAATTCAGAATACAAAAAATAATAATTGATGTAATATTCATATTGGGACACCCTCTATTTTGAAAATAATTACATATAAGTGCTATACTTTTTGTTACCTTTTTTGTGGTTGCTCCTTTCATTACTCAAACGTCTGCTCACATTTATCTCCCAGACGTCTGTTTTTTTATGACAACTCTCATTTAAATTGTTTCATTGTTTTTTTGCTTCGAATTTATTTTATTTATTTCATAAATCTTTGCAATTTCTTCAGCAATTTATGGCCATTTAAGCGCACGCTCATTTGTTTACTTATCATTTAATGGAACAGTGAGCATGCACCACATTTATAAGTGCAAAAAAAGAGGATAAAGGAAGAATGCGAAACTTAATAAAAACAGCAAAAAATAATTAAAAATATATAAGAAAAGCACATCAGCAATCATACAAACAAACATGTATATACTTCCATGCATTCATTACATCCATTCACACCCAGGCCATTCTGATAAACCTTTACTTCAAAACAAACGTGAAAGCTACCCTGCAGGAAAATGATGTGGCGTTGATGAGGGTAAGAAAATAAACAGAAAATCGATTAAATAATAAAAATGAAAGGAAACTTAATTTATGGGCAATCAGCGGTCACGAAAAGAAAGGCGAAATGATGTTTTTTAGTTCTAGGAAAAAAGCTGCCAAGATTGTTGATATTAAAAGAATTTACAACATTTGTATTAACACCTTTTTCATATAACCTCAGAATTTATGTGAAAAATATAAAGTTTTTGGGTTTTTATTTTTTATAAAAAAAAATTCTCGAAATTTGGAAACATTCTTTGATATAGAATATTTATTTTTCCACCTTATTTTTACTTGATTGGTTTGAATGGACCATTCCACAGGCCGCCGCGCTTAGGCCATCATTAAACCCTTTGTACTCTCGGGTGGTAATCAAATTAAACCAACAAATCAGTGGATATGGTAAAAGAACGTATTCTTAACCATCCCAGCCACCTAATGTCTCTTAAGTTTGACCATTGGGAGCGGTRGAATATGTCTCTTCTCATACGGCTGGGCATTATCATAGATAATATTCCAGTCTCTTACCATCTTTCGTGTGTGATCTGCATTCCGTCATCCTGTGATGGTAACTATAATGTTTTTTAACTCCCTTTTGTCTAGAAGTAGAAGTTTTTCAGTCCATTGTCTCAAGCAACCCTTAAAGGGGCAGCTTAGGGCAATTATCTCTCCGGCTTCCCCCAAGTAGGCCAACACGTCTGCCTCTCCCTTTCCTTATATTCCTATATTATGATGTTAACCTTATGACCTACTGATAGTATAGTTATTGCCTGCTTGCATACCCTTGATGCTATATATAGCCTTAATTGGCGGTTAGCTATCTACTAGAAGGTTTATAGACCACTTGGCACCTTCTGTTATACTCACAATTTCGGCTTGATACTGAATTGTGTTAATTTAGTTTTAAGATACTTTCTGTGTATTGATTACTGTAGTTAGAAACTTGCTCATGTCCCTGTTTCAYCCTTTGATCCGTTGGGGAACGTAAACCATAGGTTTTATCATTGGATATGTCGTTCATTCTTCTGAAATCTAAGTCCAATGGCCTAAAATCATGAGCCAGCTGACTGAAAGCCTTGCCTCATACCTCACCTGTATATACTTGTATGCTAGTCGAACGTCAAGGTAATAACAGAACCTTAATCGACGTAGTTGTCATATGATAGTATGTGGCGGAAAATACTTGTGTAGAGCCAAAAGATCSAATGGAGTCGTAAACACCACTTCGGTCAATGGCTTTTCTGCAGGAGTTCTGGATTCGAAAGCTTTGGAAACCTTACTATTGTTGTTGTGGTAGCGACAGAWTTCYRCCAAGTTGACAGTCCTTGGCCGTATAGACTCGACTGTCGTAGAAACCTCGCACTTAATGTGTACCCTCGAGCTTAGTTTTTTTATCTGATAACTCTGAGATATGTGACAGAGCTCGAGACGATTTGACCCCTTAAAGAGTGGAGATTGAATTTCGAACTTTTGTCGTTCTTATTCTTATAGTATTTTTAAAGACGAAAACCATATATTAAATATGATTACTATTAAGATATTCCGTCTTTAGTAATTTTCTTAACGTTTTCTAAGAGCATTGAAATTTGAAATTCATAAAAATATTTCAGAAGAATAAACATGCGTTGTTTACCAACAGGGCATACTTATAGTTATATATTATGCATTATATACTTATGTATGCGCAAAAAAGTTAAAATTTAGTCCAAGGTGAGCGACTCTTGTTGCGGTCGGTCAAGTAGTTGAGGACGGAGGCGCAGTCGGTATCAACAAAGCATCAATGCAATGCAACAACGATAAGAAGCGCAAAAATGCTAGAAGAAGAATGCAGAACATGCCCGTACGCAAGCACATCGATAAGCAGCAGCGCGGCACCATAGCAACACTTGCGGCACGCATGCGGCTACGTGGTAAACATTGCGAAAATTTCAAGCTGAAGATGCCACACCGAAGCGCGATGAACGAACAATGAAAATAAGAAAAAAGTATGCAATATGAAATGAAAATAATAAGAGATATATTTGGAGGAGTTCCTTGTGTTTGCAGTTCTTAACCCTAACCAGTTAACCCCCTTTAACCCAACTAGTATTGAAATCACCCGTATTGAATGGTCGAGTCCAATGTGGGATATCAAATATTTTTGCTTCGCAATTTAACAYTAATAACAAACATCGAATTCAGCCAAGTCCTTTTAAACTTAACTGAGGAGAGTTTTAAGCAGAAAGAAGCACTATTCCACTACCGCATCGATTCGCCACGTTAGATCTCAAAACCGACCTAAGCTCGAATTTCGAATTTTCAAAAGCATTTTCGTTATTGCCACACATGTCTCAAGAAAATCAAAATAATGTAGAAGTATAATTCATTCAAACCTAAATAATGTTCTGGACCCAGCACAGAAAAAGTATGCTTCTATATAGACAGTTGCAGTCTAAAATGCCAATGCACTAACTCAAGGGGTTAAAACTCAAAATCAATAGCCAGATCGACACGCCGCTTACTTTAATAATTACCACAGCTGCTTTTACTTATATACATATTTGCTCTATTTTCTACTCTTCAATCTCAATAGTTTTTATATCCATTCAATGGCACTTGGCTTATTTATTTCGATGCTGGGTTGCTAAGCCTTCCAATTTTATTGAGATTTTGGAGAAATTCAACGAACTTGACCTTTTGTTGCAGCTGCCAACGCGCCAACGAATTGCAGCCGGTAATCTTTTTGGCAACCGAGGGTGAGAAGCGAAATGCGAAAAAGTGCAAAAAGTATTATACGGATTTTCATGAGGCTCCCATATGATTTTGCTTCAATTAAAAGTGTAATCAATAGTCGCCGAATGACTTCTTTTTGCTAGACTAGAACAAATTRCTGAAAAAAAGATTTCTGTGCTCTGGAAAAATGCCAAAAATTACACAGGTTTTTTGTGCAACGTTTTTATCCAATACTCTATTTAATATTGCATTTTTGTTGCTTCATTCCACGCTCCGAAATATTTATCTTTTTTTGTTATTGGGAGGTGCGCAATTGATGAATATTGAAAGAACAAAACTATTTTTTGCTTATTTCTTTTACCATGAATTGTCATTGGTAACCGAACGCAGCAATTCGATAATAAATACGCTAAAGCTTGAAAAGAGGGAAATCGAACTAGTGCAAYGCGTAGAATTCGAGGAATTACTACAAAAAGCAAAGTAAATATAAAATTGAAATGAAAATTGATGAAAATTGCTTGATGAAAATAAAATGAAATTGCTTTAGTACTGGTATTTTGGTTTTAAAATTGCTTTAATTGGGTGGAATGTATAACCATTCAAAATAGTTTGTATGCATACTTATAAAACCATCTAAAGAGTTGCCTTCACTTTCTCGCATTTGTAATTGGGTACTGGCTCTGAATTTGCAGAAAAATTATCTTGGTAGTTTACCAAACACAAAGAAAATGTTTGAGACTTTTTCGGAACTGCCAGCATGGTAAGAAAAAATTCCATAAAGAACGCATTTTTGCATTCGCATATAACTATTGCTATATATGTATGTATGTATATAAGATTATAGAGAAACAACAAAATAAATAATGACTTTGGAAATATAACATTTTCGTTTCGTATGGATTTCCATTCAAGGCCCCTAGGTGGGCAATGACAGAAATGAATCTGTAGAACCCAATATTTGATAAAACTTTCACATGGCTCATATCGATCTAAGAAGCACCTTTAGTATCGCAGCCTAGGTTAGGTTAGGGTAAGAGGTCGATGGATCGAATGCCGGCCCGTTGTGTTAGCTTAAACTCCTATATATATTTGAGCCTATCGCAAATGCCTAACAACCTAAATGAGTTCTGGAAATTAAAAATATATTCTATTTAACACTAAATCGATTTCGAACTTCGTCAAAACCATATTAAGGGTATATATTCTAAGAAATATTTCTCGTGTTATACGCCACTCCACTGCTTCAGTGATTTCGGGTTCTCCGTGGATGAACCTTACAGAAAAGAAAGTTTTAAGAACAACACCAACGACAGCTCTTGAACTGGTACTAAACCTGACATCTYGCTGAAAACTGCGCAGCAAAATTAGCGGTACATATAGTGCCTTCGGGCATAGTTCAGTGGGTAATGTCAGTTGTGCAAACACGGACTACATGACCCCACTTTTCAACTGGGAAAGAACGAAAGTATAGAAAAGA
>NW_017535097.1:232503-243982 GCF_001853355.1 Bactrocera latifrons
CCTTCGGGCATAGTTCAGTGGGTAATGTCAGTTGTGCAAACACGGACTACATGACCCCACTTTTCAACTGGGAAAGAACGAAAGTATAGAAAAGATGGCTRGCGTAAAGGTATGCTGGATCGCTCAACACTCTATATATCTATACGGATGGCTCGAAAATGGATGATGGCAACCTTGTGAGTTGCCAGACCACTGCAGTATATTTCAAGTTGAGCTCTTTGCTATTGCGAAAGCAGCGGAGCTGATCGCTAATGCACCTGCCGGCAATGCTCCCGAGTCAACATCTACGGATACAACCAAGCAGCAATTAAGGTAGTAACTTCGTATAACCCAGAAGTGTCTTGGGAAGCAGGGCAGCAGTGGAAAGTGCTGCCARAAGAAAGCAACTTCACTTCTACTGGGTGTCAGACCATAAMGGCATCGAGGGCAATGAAATAGTAGACAAGATTGATATACATTAGGAAACCCATGCATTTTCTAAACGACGATCTCGACAGAAGCATGGTAAAGAAAAACAAAACTCGTTAGAACGAGGTGTAAAACACCAAAAGACATRTGCAAAACATTARAACGGAAGTACACAAAATTCATATTTGCACCCAAGACTGTAGAAACATGATAGGAATACTTACTGGTCACTGTCGTGTGACAACACACGCCACACAAATCGAGAAGWCTCCTGACTGTTAAAATTCGCGACAAGCGCAGACATCCTTAAGGATGGCTACTCCTCTTGGGCCCAGCAACTGGACTTCATCTTATCGCAAAGGACCAAAACTGGTCTATGCATGGCTTCTTGGCCTACCAGATTAACCTAACCTTACGTAAATAATTACAATATACAAAATATAATAATATAATAATATAAAAAAATAAAGAATCGAATTTTTCGAAATTTCACACTTAACTAAACCAAATACCAAAAAAAAAATTTAAATGATCTATGGCTTTCCCTCGAAATTTTAATGAGTATTTCAGCAGAAACTTTTTGAGTTTTCTCCCTAAAATATTGATTTAGCGACAAATGGTCGCCTTCAAATTTAATCATAATGCGCTTTTGCTTTTTACATGCTCACTAGAAAGCGGCTGTCGATTCCACCCGCGGCATGCAATGCCAACTTGGAAGACATGCCAGATTCACTTACCCCAAAGGCAGCAGTGACAACAGCTGCAGCTGCTGGCTTTGCTGCATTTGACTATGATTGCGGTTGCGGCAAACTGTGCACATGAACGGTATACTAGGGTATGTGTATATGTATGCCAACATTGTGTGAAATTTCTATTTTATGCTACTTTCTAGATATTACCAAAAATGCAACAAAGCAGCAGCTTTGAAAACAAAATATATATATATATATAAAAAATTAAATTAAATAAATAAAAATGGCACAAAGCAGCACAGATTCAGAGACACAAATTTGTACGCTTTCTAATATTCGTGCAAATATGTTACAGTTAGTTTTTGTTTTTTTTTTTTTTTTTTTTGCATACTTGCAACATGCAACTAAATTCTCTTACAGCGTAACATGGGCGATAGACATGCCTTCCACGTCCCCTAACAAATCCGTGGTCTCATATGTATAAGTAGCCCATTTACCGCTTACAAATTGCCCTCAATTAGTTGGGGTGTGTGAGAAGAGCACGTGACTCACTGTGCACGAGCCCAGTCTATAAGTGGACCATGACTTTTTAATATGCAAGTGCTAAGCTGTAGMAAAAAGGTGGTTCGGGTGGTAGGACTATTGCATGAGCAAAATGTAAATATTTCAACATTTCCTTTTGTAGGTTAATTGTTAATTGCACCATTGTGTATTTATGTAGGAACATACCTTTATACATATACATACATACATACWTATATAGTACAAGTTAACTAGTGCCGAGCGCAGAGCAATATTTCGCCACTGTTAGCAAAGGTAATCGAAAGTTCAACGTTCTTTGGTGACAGCTTTGCTTGGTACAAACATATTGCGASTATAACCATAGAAAGAGTATTAAAAAAGAAATGAAAGCGGAAAACGCGAATGGTTTCGTGGCGCTGTCAAAGTGGGACAAATTTTGTGTCGCCAAATGACATAGAAATTATGTCAACGGTAAAAGTCAACAAACCAGATTAAATTTATTGCATTTTAAAATTTAATGTGAGCATTTACAAATGTCCTCAATTAACGGGTTTATTTATATATACAGACATAAGTTGGTTTGGTTTGAGTCGACGGTTGTGAGTTTGTCACTATAAAAAAATTTTGTTGATTTMAATTTTTTTTTTTTAGTTTATCACCATGAAAAAAACTTTCCTTGATTTTAGCCAGAAGGCTATCTTCCTGAGAAACCAAATCGATTTTAAAAGCAAGTCTCTTAAGCTTTACATAACAGCATTAAATAAGGTTTAACTTGACTTGACAAAAGTTTGAAAAGAATATATAATTTTTAAAGTAATAGGTAATTGTGTTATCCAGTTCGAACCGAAACTTCTTGCGAAGACCATCACTAATCYTTGCAGGTTCATCTAAAATCAATCGGACAAACAAAAATCACCCATAGGTGATCTAGTGACTGATGCCCAGTTGACACCAAAATTATGTAGGGAACGCTTCAACCACCTGCTAAGTGGCAGTGATAGAATAACACCAGAAGATGTTGAACGCGATTCGCCAATCGAAGACAATGGAGCGGACATTCCAATGCCCGAACATGAAGAAGTTCGAATAGTAATTACCCGTCAGAAGATCCCCAAAGTGGTGAGACCGATGGATTGCCGGCCGAGCTATTCAAACACGGCGGCGAAAAACTGATAAGGATCATGCATGCATCAGCTTCTTTATAGAATATGGTCGGACGAAGTGTGCTCTGCCCAATCTACAAAAAGGGAGACCCCACAACCTGTGCCAATTACCGTCTCCTTCACATCGCATATAAGGTTCCATCGAACGTGTTTTTTGTGAAATATTAAAACACA
This sequence comes from Bactrocera latifrons, assembly GCF_001853355.1. Classification (NCBI taxonomy): domain Eukaryota; kingdom Metazoa; phylum Arthropoda; class Insecta; order Diptera; family Tephritidae; genus Bactrocera; species Bactrocera latifrons. The sequence goes on from NW_017535097.1 coordinate 235,463, forward strand.
CCGTAAAAAAAACTGATTTGACCATATCAGTGTGGCTTTAGGTCTGGAACATCAATAACTGACCACATATTCCCAAGCGACAAAAGAAACCTGAAAAGACGATCGGCACACACCACATGTTCGTCGATTTCAAAGCTGCTTTTGACAGCACAAAAAGGAGATGCCTTAAGCCACGATGTCCGAATTTAGTATTCCCGAAAAACTAATACAGCTCCTTCAGAATCGAGAAGAACGTCTCCTACCTGTTCGATACTAAACGCGGTTACAAACAAGTCGACTTCCTATCGTGAGGATTCTTCAATGTACTGCTGGATAAAATAATTTGAGCTGCAGGGCTGAATCGAGACATCACAATCTTTTGTAAAACTCTTGCCAACAGGTGCTACTTCGGACCGAGTAGGCAATTGAGAAATAAAGTTCTCTCCCGACGAGCAAAACCCAAATTCTATAATTCATTATTCCCGTGCTTCTATATGGTGAAGAAGCATGGATGCTGACAACAGCTGATGAGTCGACATTACGAGTTTTCGAGAGAAAGGTTCTCCGGAAAAGTTATGGTTCTTTGCGCGTTGGCCATGATATTGACGTAGTTCAGCGAATCAAGTGACAGGGGCAGCGCTGGCTAGGTCATGTCGAAAACACTCCAGCTCTGAAAGTATTCGACGCAATACCCGCCGGGGGAAGCAGAAGGATAGGAAAACCTCCACTCCGTTGGAAAGGTTTAGAAGTACCAGGCTTCGCTTAGTATTTATAATTAGCGCCACGTAGCGAAAAGAAGAAATGACTGGCGAGCTGGTTTGAACTCGGCTATAATCGCGTAAGCGTTGTCTACACCAGTAAAGAAGCGAACCATTTTCCACCTCATCTCATGAAATTTATTGTGTTAGAGAACTTTTTTTACTTTTTAGCTTTAATAAAGTTCACAATACAATTCTGCGAATTTTTACAAATAAAGCTACAAACTAAATACCCACAGTTCTACTATCTTAGCTCAATTATTACACCAGCTTTAATGGTGGTAATCTCACAAACTTATCGAGTAAAAAGTGCAAAGAAAAGATTCTATTTTCAATTATAACCGACCATGCAAATTTCGTTATTAAAAATTTGCATTTCATGCATCAGTCATTTCTCGTTTATTGCTTTAACTCTCACATCGTTCCAGGATATGCATTGAGCGTCACACGGAAGTCATATACATAACTTCGTTCGTTTTGAAATACAACAACAAACAAACTTATATTTTCTCACTCATTTCAGCGTGACGAGTGATAAATCAGAAAGTGCAAAGTTAGTTGCTTTAACTTTGTGTTGAATGTCACTTTATTGTGGTAGTTAAAGGAGTGTTGTCAAGTGTTGACCCAGAAACAAGAACCCAGAATTGCTGTTTTCACTGACACTGTCATACATACTTGTCCTACACTCACATGTGTCACATATGTTCATTTTACAAATCGTATATTGATGGAGGACATAGTTGCTCCGTTGGTTGGACGACATGCAACAAATATCCTGTATGCGACTACAAATTTAGCACACTCGTTGTATCCTTCCTTTGCCATGTGCATAACTTAAAAACTCTAATGGCGACATGACTAGGGCAGCGTAGGGTTTTCTACACATTGTTAACATGCTGTGGTGGTGCTGCATATGTCATATCAAGCGAGACTGAAAGTGCTAAAAATCAACATAATGACATAATGACATAACGGCATTACGAGGAGGACTGCAATGAAAGCTTGTAGCGGTGACAAGTTGAAAATGAAATTAAGGTAGTATAAGCATTCGTAAGGTTGTTCGTATATCATATGCTCCTGATAATTTGGGAAGTAAGAGTTAAAAGCGTAAAATATAAAATTTCAATATCAAATCTTCGATATTTTTTGATTTATTGAATTAATTGGTTTTGGGTACGTTTCGAAAAGCTATAATTCATTCCATTACTAAGTACATATGTATGTATGCTTATACACTTATAAGTATGCTCATAAATGTCTAACAAGCTTACAGCAGCAAAAAGCTTTTTGTACTAAATAGCATCCAYTCAGATTACTGCATTACAACTTAATCCAATTAAAAGAGAGAAAAGTGCAAAAAGTAAGATTAAAAGCACATTAACTGATTGAAAATACAATTAAATTATATGTAACAATGTGTGCGTAATAGYACAAGTCATATTAAGTGGCAAAACTAATATTAAGGATAAAGTTAAAATTTACAGTTGATATTATCAATATATATGCTCCAATAGAGGAATGGTGAAGAAATGTCAAAGAAAGATGGGAAGCGTTAAGTCCAAAAACCAGGAAGAACTGTGGAAAAATATTCAAAAAGCTTGGTATTCCATACTTCAGACTACTGTGAATTTCACTGGCTGAGTTAGAAGTTTTTTTGATTTGTTATGGGTTTTTGGTCAAGGAATGTTGCTACTTTTTTATCCGACACTGTATATACATACATACTATGTGTTTTTAGCGCCAATAAACCCAAAATCCATCTTTACATTGTTCACATCCACTTAAGAGTAATTTATCCGTTTAACGAGTTTCTTGAACTGTTTAGGTAGACTAACCGTTAACAATCACAGTACATATAATTAAATTATTCAAAATGCAAATTACTCAAATGAACTTAGAAAAGATGAAAGCAAAGCGCTGTAGTGGGTGTTAAAGCGCAATTGAATTAGACAAAAATTGATAAACGAAAAATTACGTGCGAAGACAAATTTGATTTAATAGATAATATGAACACGCCCTTGTGGTGTCATATATGAGACGGGCGATAATATGGAAAGCTTTGCAATATTAATTTAATTTTTTTTTTTTTTGAAATGTCAATGGTAAAATTATGTGGGGCGCACATTGGTACACATGTGCGATTCGACCTTTTGCTTTTGAATAAACAATAATTTAAAGTGAGATGAAGTGAAGAGGCCAGCTCTTATTCAGTATGGGTATAGGACATTAGGGTCGGTAAAAAAGAACGTATATTTTTTTCCGCTTTKTACTCTGAAAAATATGTTYTTAGCTACCTTTAAAAGAGTCTCTCCAAGTAAAAAGTTTTAAATTGATAAGAAAAAAATTTTGCCTTAAAATAATCAAAATTCAACTGTTAATATCTCGGTTAGGATTACTGAAAAATCGTTAGAACCTTTTTGTAGAGCATTCAACGAGATTTGAATTTTATTATCCGATAATAAGAAAAAGTATAGAAAACTGTATATTGGAAGACCTTCCTGTTACAATTAAGAACTCATACTTGGAGAAATTTTCGTAGAGATGTCGAAGAACCTATTTTTCAGAGAACCAAGTGAAAAAATATTAATTTCTAAGCTACATTGCTATACATACAAATATGCTAAGTGCTGTGGCGACACCGTTGTTAAAACTGAAGTTCTACATATTATATGAATGTACTACTTTGGGCAAATAATAGTAAGACTTTCTTCATAATTTTAAAAAATTATTAATTTTAATCCTCCTTGGCCCCATTACACTTGTGCSAACATTTTTTACAATCCTCGAAACAATTGTTAAAGTCAATTTCCGGAATATCCTTCAATGCGCATAACTATTCACGTTTAATGTCTTCAATTGACTCAAAACGGTCTTTCCGGAGCGGCTGTTTGAGCTTGCTGATTAGTCMMAAGTCACACGGAGCTAAATCAGGGGGTTATGGTGGTTGCGGCATGATTTTTTTTGAAAATTTGTCGAAAAAAATCACGAAGAATCAATGCAGTATGCGACGGTGCATTGCCGTGATGCAAAAACGAAGAGTTGTCGGCCCATAATTCAGGCTTCCTTTTACGAATAGCTTGGCGTAAACGACGCAAGACATTCAAATAGTATTACTTGCTGATAGTTTGGCAGATCGGAAGGAAWTCGGAGTGCACCAAACCTCGATATTCGAAGAAATACTACCAACATAACCTTGATTTTGCTCTGCTTTGACGTGATTTTTTCGTCTTCGGCTCACCTTTGATGGTCGATTGATCGTCTGCTTGCAGGTAATAAGCATAGATCCAAGACTCAACGCCAGTAATAATACATTTCAAGATATCCTAGTAGTCGGAAAGCATTGTTTCGTAGACATGTTTTCGAAAAATTTGAGTGATTTTGGAAGCTAYCGKGTTTTCACTTTTCTTAGGYCCAAATGTTATTTCAAAAWAATTTTACCAATCTTTCTGATATTCTAACTATGCCAGGAAGATCTCTGACTGTTAATCGTCGATTGTCCAGCATAAATTCCTTTATTTTATTGWCGGGCTATTAAACAGTTGATATTGATGATCGCCATCGACGAGGTTCGTTATCAACTCATTCTCGACGTTCTTTCAATAATTTTACCAAACMAAAACCCTTGCTCACGACATACAATTATCACCGAAGGCCTTTTAAATTATTCTGCACGCTTYCGCAMCAGAAATTTGATTCCACACACAAAATTCAATGGAACTTCTTTGTTGAATAATTTCACTCATCGTAATTATCGCCAAACTAAAATCGCATACTAAACACTAATGATTATTTTGATGTGACRTTTAAACATAGATGTTACTGTTAGTTATACCAACCTATAAAAAAAATATTTGGAASAATGGTGTTTTGMGCGARTTTAAATTAAAAACTCTTACTAGGGAGTAGAAGCTCATTTTCACAGCCTTTTTTCTCATGGAATAAAATGAACAAATATTTGTATACAAAACGCTGAGAATTTCCTACACGAATATTTCCAATGGATTAGTTAAAAAGCATTTTTAAATGTTTTTCATCTAAAGCCGTTAATCTTCAATAAAAAAGCTCCAAATTAAAGGGGGAAGTAGCTTATGRTATACATATGTATGTTTATGCTGACTTAATACATACATTAAAGGCGATTTATGGTATATGTTAATTCTTGTTGATGGCATGAGAACAGCAGTTTCCAAATGAAAAGCTGAATGCACATATAGCATGTGCCTATGTATGCGTATATTTGTATATGACAAAAGTCACGGACAGCCTGCAACGGAATCAGACATCGGCGTGTAATTTGTGCGACAGCCAAATGCATCGCAGTTGCACATTTTGTATTTCATTTATTTAATTTAGACATTTTTTGGTGTTTGGTGGAAACGGGTGCGCTGGAAAGGCCGCAAAGAAAATAAACGCCATAAACGTGGCACATGCGCTATTTATTTGTATGGATTTTATTTTTAATTTTCATAAACAAGAAAAACAAAAACAATTAAGTGCAACGGCGTTGTCATAAAGCAGCAATTCTAAAATTAATGTACAACTACAAAGAGGCGAAAGCGCATATAGCACATTTGCGGTTGCAGGCGGCAGGAGAAAAATATTTCCGAATTCAAATTTGGGCAAACTAAATAGATCTTTTGGTACACTATATACAATATTATATATACACGCTTCCATAAGTTAACTCTTAAGTATGGACTACATAAATTTACTGATAATTACACGCCTCACTTATGGTTAAAGGCGACTGGTGGCCGGCAGGCGCTTCTGTTAGTTGTTGTGGGGATTGAGTTGGTTTTTAGCGACGTGTATACAAACATATGTATSTATCKACTTATGTGCATACATATATGAATCCACGTAGATATACTTGTACGTTTGGCGTATATTGAAAGCCTTTGGAAGCTGCCATTCGGTGTCGTGGCAGTCGTCAAAAATAGGAAAATTAAGTGCGGAGAAAATGTATAATTTGGGAATTACGCTTCGGCAAATATCAGTGAACAGTAAGTGAAAGCTCTCTTGCATACTATATATTTTATTTACAAAAATACTAACATACTATATCTATTTACAAAAATACAAAAAAAAAGTCTTACTAGTAGAGACGTTTTAAATCACGAGATATTTGTGTGTGCAACAGCTGTCGTGATGGTCAGCTTATGACATAGAGTGGTACATTGATTTCACAGAGTTATTTTTTAGCTCCTTATACTACACAATAATTCAATACCGGATTATGCAAACATAATTACGCGGTATAAATAATACTAAAATACAAAAAAAAAAAATTTTCTTTCGAAATTCCAAAAATTTAACTTTATGCTCTGGGTCCATTTTGCTACAGAGTATAATAGTTTTGTTCACCTAGCGGTTGTTTAAGTGGTCTACAAATAATCGTGTTAGATTATATTGGGTAGTTGAAAAAGCCTAACTTATTTTTTTATATTTATAGTATTTTCAACCCAAAATATCATGTTTAAAGTAAATTTTGTACTAGAAAATAAACTCACTTTTGCTTAATTTGTAATTTCTAATTTTATAAGCATTTTAGTTGCATATACTAATATGAACTTGGATTGGGGTGGCATCCAATGCCTTCTAGTACCATGCAACTGTTGCGTCTGTAATTGTATGTTGCTTGCCACATCATGTACTTATGTATGTGCCACATAGATATGTTTGTGTGTATGTATGTGCTCTGTGACATAAATCTTTTTAACCCGGCAACGAGACCGTCACATCATAAACTAAATGTTGCTCTTGTTGTTGTTGTCACTTTGCCTGCTTSTGCAAGAGCAACTCCGCCAAGTGTTGTTAATGAGTTCTTGTGTCAAATGGCGTAAAAATAATGTCAACTTGAGTAATGGCAGCAGGCAGCAGGCAGCCGCACGCACTTGACGCCATAAAATATACGGAGCGAGAAAGTCAAATAGCAGAACCCATGATCACAGCGCAATAGCAATATCTTCATTATCAGAAGACATTTTTATCATTGGCGCGTGAGTGTGCTTGTAATTATCATTAACACTAAAAATACGCGAAGTCTGGCACAAACTACACTGGTGCGTATCGAAACCATCTATAGGTTAAACTATTTACTCTTAGATTTCTACATATACTTATATATATACTTCTTTCTCACGAAAATATTCTCCTCTTTCATGGCAGCRCTGACATTATCTCCAAATGCGCATCTTTTAAGTTAATTTTTCAGCTATGCTTTGTAACAGTACACATATGCAATGTACAGATTCTTCAAATATATAATTATATATACATACATACATATATATATGTATTAGGTCTGCTCGTCTGCCATGTAGCGATCATTCCTGTCAGCCTATTGCCTCCCCAAATCAACGCTACTTTTTCACATTTTTAGCCACTTGGCAGCCGGAATGAAGTTTAATTTGCAAAATTAGCCAGAGACTCGTATTTTAATAAAAATAATGCGTTATTCCAATTTAAAAATAAATATTTGCAGTTGTTGCTGGCTCATCAACGCTTTCAATTTGCAATGGTCGCTCTTCAGGCAGCCAAGAAAATCAGGAAGTCAACTTTAATGACGGTGTAAATGAAAATAAACTGCTGCTGCTATTAAGCGACGGAATAACAAAAAATAAGGTAGCTTTTGGAAAGTTTCTCTTTATGGTTAATATACTGCTTGGATGTTCATAGCCATAAAAGTAAAAAACGGTAAAAAATAAATATGTCAAAATTTGCTATTCAGCAAATCTTCATCAAACTCACAAGTAATCTAGTTAMACATCTTATCAAAGCAATTTGATTAGAGTTTATTTAAACAGAGAAGCATCCAATCATCGCATTTAAGTTATCTGTCCATCATCCTACACTATAGCAACGGTTAGAAAATATGTCGCATTTTGATAAAAAAAAAGCTCTCAGAAATTGTAGTTAAATTCCTCGGGTAAATGATATTACAGAAAAATGTATTTTGCTAAGTTAGTAGGACTATTCTTAATTACTATGTCAAATACTTATGAGCGCGATCTGTCAACCAGTTTGTTTACAGCAGTTGCTTTAGTTGGCACACCTCAGTAGTGCGTTGCGATTTTTACAATGAATAAAAATGTCGAACAAAGAATTTGTCTCAAATTTTGTATTKCTRACCAAATTTCGTGTGCGGAATCATTGCGAATGTCGGAAAAGGCTTATAGTGATTCCGTTTTATCAAAAACACAAGCCGACGTGTATTATAAGCCTTCAAAAGCCACTTGAGAAATCGTTGAAGATATATCTTGCTCTGGACGAACTTCGCCCTTTTGAACTGGTGAAAATATTATTATAATTTAAAATTTAATTTTTGAAAATGGACAGGAGTGTTATAGAGATGGAAAGAAAGCTCAACATCACCCACGAGTTCATCCGAATGATTTTTTTGATATTTCGTTCCGATAAAGCTGAATTTTTTTTAAAAAGAGTATCGTAAATAGGTCTCTTTGAGATTGCTTTATCATACGAATTCTGGCCTCAAATTCATGGAGTGCATTATAACCGATGAGGCATGAGTTAATTGCGTTGCGTGGAACCCGTTTTCAATCGATCGAAGAGATTAAACGAAATTTGCTGAAGTTGCCGAAGGCCATCCCAAAAAGTGTTTATGAAAAGTGTTTCGAAGACTAACAAAATATTTGGCATAAGGCGACAAAATAAATACTGCTGAATAACTAAATATTTTGGGTTTTATTTTCAATTTCCGGGTGTTTTTTTTTGTCAGAATGTATGTAGATAGTTTTTTTCACATCATATAAAAATTTGAGGA
>NW_017535097.1:244338-267082 GCF_001853355.1 Bactrocera latifrons
TTCATGTGAAGTTTTATCTCCCTATATCAATTAGTGTTAGCATGTGTTTGACAGCTGTTTATTTGTATARCGAAAAGTTTGACTTCCGATTTTACCATGGAAAAAAAATTAAAAACGTGTATGCTTRAAATTTTACCTTTATACKGGAATCATGGCTACCGAATCGTTAAAAATGTTACAGAAATSTTTTGGTAAGTCTACTGTATCACAAACACAAGTATTTGGACATTCAGTGTAGATCGTGAAGTCATCACAAACTTGCCTTGCCTTATGCGTATCGTCCAACCAACTCTGTTAATGACGATAGCAACGAAAAAATGAAAGAAACAGTCGTCGTGTGGGCATCGGCGAGATGGCAGAGTATATCAACATCTCTTATGGATCGACTCGACACATTTTGGTTAGTGATTTGGATACGAAGAGTTTCAATGTTAGATTTGTACCAAAAGACCTGAAACGTTTGCAAAAACAACGCCGAGTAGAGGTGGCGATGTTTTGCTAAAGACGCTAGATTCTTCAAACAAATCATTACTCGTAAGTAGAGGTAAGTTTACGAATCGAAAACAATCTAGTCAATGGTTTTGAAAAAATGAGCCAAAATTCGCTGAGGGCATTGARGGYCAACCCAATCTATAATATAAAACATAATTTTTTTTCCAGTCCTGGTCAAATTTGATCAGACGGGATACAAAGTATTTTAGAGAATAGTTCATTGAACAATATCTTTATAACGCTACAAGATTGACATTTAAGCGATAAGAAGTAAAATTCATTGGTCTGACTTTCATTAGCGCACTTGGCTATGCGGAGTTGAATTCATAAAATTTCAATTGCTCATGCCACAAGTTCAATATCAAAGTGCTGCAACTATCTCCTTGTACGACATATTATGGCAATGCCTCGAAGGAAATACATTATTATGAACGGGGAACCCGTTCTTTTAAAACACTTATGTAAGTAAAAGCCAGTTTCTGAGAGGATGAAGTCATGTGTCAAGTTCACGCAAGTGAAGAAAGTTTTMTGAGCACCTTTCACCTGGAAGAGGCCAGAAATGATTCTTCTATATATGGCTCATGCAGCTTATGACTTTCGGTCTATGTAGCCAAAAGAACCTCCGTTTGAAGCCGAGCTAAAGTGAGAAAGCGAACCTGCGCTGGGTTTGGGCCCGCCACGTAAAAATCGCCCCACCACATAACAAGAGCCTGGGATATCGCATTCGATGGAACAACGAGCTGTACGAGTTATATAGTACGACCAGTTCAGCGAATTAAGAGACTGCGGATACGGTAGCTAGGTCATGTCATCCGTATGGATAAAAACACTCCAGCTCTGAAAATATTCGACGCAGCACCCACTTGGAAAGCAGACGCAGAGGAAGATCTTGACTCCGTTGAAGAGATCAGGTGGTGGGGAGGAACCTGGCTGCACTTGGTACTTCGAATTGTCGCCAAATTGCGAAAAGAAGAAACGACTGGCGCGCTGTTGTTAACTCGGCTATAACCACGTATCGGTGTCTACGCCAGAAAAGATCAAGAAAGCCAGTTTTACTCACTATCCTCATAATACATAACTACTTTATTCTGAGAAGCTCGCGACAAAATATGTATTAGTTAAGAAATGCAATTGCTTGAAATTAAGAATAACATCGGAAACAATTTAAGCCCATTTGGAAGTAATTGCAATTCTAATTACTTTCAACTTTTCCAGCAACTCAGGATCCAATAAGGCAAATGCACTGCGGGACAAATACAAGGCAATTGGCAACTGCGATAGCCAGCCACCAAGCCAACGGTGCCGCCAGACATAAACAAACCGTAAATAGCGTGAGAAGTCAAACAAAACGAGAGGCAATCACAACAATTACTATACACAGAATATGATCAAAGACAGTGGAGAACAGTTTGCTAACAATCGACTAAGAAATGCAGCAGCCGAGTGCATTGCCAACAAATACTAAGATTGGAGTTATTTTGAATTTCAATTAAAATTGCAGAAAATTGCATAAAACTGTGCAACAACTGAACAGGATAGTCGTAGACGAATGAAATAATAATAAATAACAGCGAACGACATCAAGTACAAGCACTTGAAAATAAGSCAATTGCAGACAAAACGGGCCACACAATGTGGAGAAGAAAARACGTCAAATGAGAGGATACAAAAACGCAACTACAATGATTGCAACTACAACGATGGCAAATGGCAAACGGCAATGGYAAGAACAGCAGACGCCTTCGCAGCAAGTAGATAGGGCTGCCGATTTGTTGCTTGCAAGCTGCAATTGCTGSCATAAAAACGAAATCTTCTGACAATCGAATAATCACACCGATAGCAGTAGCAGCAGACTCAGCCACTTGCAACTAACCGAATGCAATGCTGACAGAAGGAAAAGTATGTATGTATACCAAACAGCGATGGAGCGACAGATCTTGTAAATAATGGACGAGGCAATCCGTTTCGAGAGACGTCTCACAGCAACCTACCAATAGCAACAGACTCACAGACAAACAAATATAAAGGAGAAGTTGAATAGACATAGACAAGCTTGCTTTTTTTTTTTTTTGCACTAAAGCACTTCAGCACATTTGGCGCCCTTTGGCATACCTAGATCGGTAAGACGTGCGGAGAAGTGTAGAATACTTTCTGACTATTTCGCGTTTTCGTTTTGGAAASAATGCCGGAAGAGTGGCTGACGGAATAATAGTCCATTCGCCGCTTGGCGTGACGTCGGTTTGCCCAGCCATCCGCCTAGCTGACCGAATGAGATGGATGTGAAAATTTGCACGCGCCTCAAGCAACGCATTAAAATTCTACTTAAGATTCCGCATTGTGYGGAACGCGCGAGAATTGCAAAATTGCAGCATCCTTTGGTGCAAATTTACGATGCATGGACCGACACAAATATAGTACATACAMAGTTGCACATTTTATTGGTAGAAACTTTACAAAGTCCATGTATGACTATAAAAGTCCAGTAAAATGTTCTATTTGCAATGCTCAAACATGTTGCCTGATTTTCTTTGTAAATTAAAAGAATATCTTCCAATTTTTACAGAAAATGAAATTACAGGATTAGAATTAACTTGTAAACTTCTAAAACTRACACGGGACCTTTTATTTGCAGTAGTTAATTCACAACAACATCTGATCAAATATGACCCGGACTGGTCGATTTTTACCATAGAAAAAGAAAACAAAGAGCTTGCTTGAACTTTGGCGTTTCCAATAAAAACGCTTTACAGAATCATTGAAAATGTTGCAGAAGTGCTTTTAGGAGTGTACTTTTCACGAAGAATTCAATGGAGGACGTGAAGTTATCGAAAACTTGCCAACCAACTCTTTTAATGACAACGATTTTAAGAATATACTTTATTACGGCCACAAGTATTTGAGTTGGAAAAGAGTTCTATGAAGGACGTGAAGTAATCAAAAATTTGTCTTGACTCATGCGAGTCGTCTATTCAACTCAGTTAATGACGTTAGCAACGAAAGTGTTAAATAAACAGTGCTCGAAAATCTTCGGGTTGCCGTCAGAGAGAAGGAAGAGCATCTCAACATCTCGATCGGATCGACTCAACGCATTTGTGTTACAGCTTTGGTTATGAAGAGTCTTTTTTGCTCAACCCGACAAGCTTGACAAATTTGCTGAAGGTCCTACATTCATCAGATACATTATTAATAGTATAGTAGTATGGCTTTATGAATACATATGACTTCGTAAACATGGTATCGAATGGCACTAAAAAAGCAAACAACTGCTTAATGTTGTCTTCCATGTTCCATTATTTCACTCCACTAGGAAATTCTGTCGGATGATTAGATGGAACGCGTTTTGGAGCGGTTTCATCATGTGCAAACGGGGTTCCATCCAGTCATCCGAKTGGAGTGTATACGACGAACTCGCTCCAAAGCATAGAAAAACGCAAGCTAGGTTATGGYGTCTGTATTTTRGCATGCCCATGGWATTRTTTTTATTGACTAACYTGAAAAGGAATTATAACATACCGTCGAAATCGGCGAAAACGGTAGCATTTGAAGAAAAAGAAAGTGCTGCTTTAGCAAGATAGAGCACCGTGTTACATGTTGGTGAAAACGCTTTCGCATCCTCCACATATTCTTGTGATCTGGCTCCCAGCGACTATTTCCTGTTTTGAGATCTAAGAAGAATGCTCGACGAAAGGAAATTTACGTCGAATAAAGAGGTGATCGCGGAAACTAAGACTTAAAGGGATATTCTAGTCTAGAGGCTCGAATTTCRAGCTTTTTTCAACAATTAATAAAAAAAAGAAGCACTAGATATTTTTACTATCCGTTTTTTCTATCACCTGTTTATTAAACTTAGAAGAGTACACAAAATAAATTTTTTTCAACGAGCTATACGTCCGTTCCACCCTTGTCGTCATTTGAAAAATAAAATAATGACAGATCTTAAAACTAAAAAAAAAACAATGTTTCATAAAATGGCGGCTACTCAAAAACAAAGGTCGATTTTTTTACTATTTTTTTAATTTTGCCGATTTTTTTAAATGTTATAAATTTCAAAATTTTATTTTTTGTTGCTTATAGTGATGATTATATATTATAGGTTGTCAAAAAAGTCTTGCGGTATTTTCGCTAGTTGGCGCTGAGAGCGCGTAGTTCTAGTTTTAGTCGTCGCATCGGGTCATGCTATACCTTTTTGGAAAGCTCATTTCACGCGCTAACACGTATTTGATTGATTGTCGTTTCTTTTAAGTCGTTCGTGAGTTATAGGGTCGCAAACATGGAGCAAAATAAAGAGAAAATACGGCATATTTTACAGTACTACTACGATAAAGGCAAAAATGCATCTCAAGCCGTCAATAAAATTTGTGCAGTTTAAGGACCCGATACAGTTTCCATTTCCACCGCACAACGCTGGTTTCAACGTTTTCGTTCTGGTGTAGAGGTGGTCGAAGATGCGCCACGCTCCGGAAGGCCTGTCGTCGAAAATTGCGATAAAATCGCTCAATTGGTCGAAAGAGACCGGCATAGTAGCAGCCGTAGCATCGGTCAAGAGCTGGGCATGAGTCATCAAAAAAAATTTTATGAATAATTGAAAATTCAATAAAAATACCGCTTTTTTGACAACCATATTTAAAGAATATTCATGCCAAATTTCAAGTAAATCGACTAATTAGAACTTGAGATATTGTGGCTACCGCATCAAAAAAGGAGTTTTGAAAAATCATTTTAGGGAGGTATTTTTGAATATCAAGGCTATCGAATTATGAAAATTTCGATTTTTTTCAAATTTCTAGACTGGAATAAACCCTTAATATGAAGTAAAAGATAAATCGCACTACAAAAATGGTATAGCAAAGTTGGAGGGCCGCTATAGTCAGTGTATCATCCTTACGGTACATACATACGTGAATTCAAAGGACGAATTTTGTCAAAAAGATGTGTTTTACTATGGTAGGCCGGGAACATTACAATTGAACTGTTATAAGAAAATATTTTTCAACGTTGGCAAGCGTATATTATTAGACCACATTTGTACAACAAAACACGAAACTGTTTTTCTATATATTTTCTTTTTAGTAACGCAAAGCAACCTTCAAGTTTTAGTAGTCCTCATTCATCACACGTTGTCTGCAGTTTCGTATTCTCAATATGACTATTCGACCAGTTGGTCCGAAATTGGTAAAATTTTCATACTTCTGAACTGCTCACAAAGAGGAATCGGACTTTCCTACAGGGAGGAGGGCAACACATACAAACAAACATATATTTGCAAGTGCTTGTATAATTAGTCTCACACAAAGGCTCCTACTAAGAGAACTGCATATATATGCTAAATAAAATAAAGTTTCTGAAGGTTCTAAAATTACTCATACATACACATATATAGTGTGTAGTATATACAGCTATGAATAAAAAATCAACATTTACCAAAAAATACAACACGATTTTCAGTAATCCTGCTTGTGGCATGCTCTTTCATGCTCTTATGTACTTGTAGTGTACTATGTATATGACCTGTATATGTATGTGTAGAAGAATAATTTGTGTTTGTGGGTTTTTAGTTCAAACCGGCTCGATAAAGAGTGCAATGAAAACTAAGCAAAGCGTCCAAATAAAATCAAGTTTTTCAGTGCTTTGGCATATTTTTTTATTTTTTTTTTTTTATTTTTTATTTTTGACGCTGTAACACTTTAAACTTTTTTATAAAGGTAACAGAAAGCGAAAATTTCATCTGCATACTAATTATTTAAGGTTTGTAACAATATTTTTGCCGCAAAGCAAGTAAAGTTCARATTTTTAAACTATAAGTTACAATTTTTAAGTCTATATAACTAAACGTKTGCTGATAATTAAATTTTAGTAATTTAAAATTTAAGTCTTYGTGGAACTGTGTTTTTCTCAAGCAMATTCGAATCAATATTTTCTACGCGACTTCYAACAAATCGAGTGTAAAACCCGTTTGACTACTTGCTAGAACGAAAACTGTTTGTTACTGCCATGCTGCATGCTGCGAACATTCGACACTTCCACTCGAATAAGTTGCGTGCAACGTGCACTTTGCRCCAGGCAACAATCTTTGTGCGAATAGTTTATGATTTGCTCAAGTCTGCTGTTAGCTGCAGTTCATCCATAACAATTTCCCAAACCCCAAAGACACGCCGTTGTTTAAGCGAACTTTTCAAGCTCTGCGTTGCACATTTCTGTGGCAGTTGAAGTGCAGCACTTTTGTGCACCATAGCGCACTTTTCGGCAAAGAACAGCAAACGCATAGACTGGCATGTAGAAGTGGCTGTGCAACTGCAATTTGCACTTGAAAAAGTTTTGYACTCCACCCAAACACCCCTCGGAACCTTTAGGTTGGCAGCCTTGCAGCATCGCTGCACATAACGATGAGAAATGCCAACTGGTTGTGCGTACTATCGAAAGTTTGGGCAATTAAAGGTGCATGCCTACATGCAGCTATGTTATAGCGAAATGACTCTGTGCATGCATTACCTTCACCAGCTTATAAGTACATATGTGTGTATATTTTGCACATTTGCATTGGTTCGCTCTCATTGAATTTTACTTCTTTTCCGTTAAGGTTGCACTTGAATGTTTCACAATTTGTTTCGGGCTCATAAAAAAGTTCAAAACTCTTACGGCATATTTTGACTTTATATATATTTTTTAAATGTTTATGTTTCGAGTGTGCTTACTGAACTTTTAAATCAGCTTTTTAAGTGGGCAATCAAGCGAGACAGCGAGTGTTGACATCTGGGAGTGGTCTCTCCAATTTTGTATTTGCCATTTTTCCGAACATTGATCAATGCTTGAGGAATGAAAGGAAGAAAATCTATGATGTATTCTACTCAACCACTTTAAAAATCAACTTAATAACTTCATCGAAAACTCAAATGAAACAATTTCCACTTGAATGCAATTTGTAAATTTATTTCCGTAATTACTTTTGTGTTAGCCAAAAAAATTCAGTGAAATTTTGGTTGGAATAGGTTCCCGACACGTAAGACTAACAGACGCTGTCTCGCACAAATGATAAACTCCGTGCTGATTGGAGCATCTGCATCTAGAGATCGAAAATCCAGCAGCTGAACATCAAGAAGTTAGTACATTCTCAGAGAGAAAGAGAATGACCATGGCATAATAGCTTCTTTTCCTTTATTTTGTTGAAATCGATAGGGCTGGTATCGTTCATTTTTCTTGTTGAAGTGACAGCTCTTGAATATCTTCAGGTTACTCTTGATGTGGCAATTTTACTTGTTTGCATACTCATTGAGCGAGAAATGGGACTTATCGCTGAATAAAATTTGGSTCGAAAACGTCATATCTTCTTGGAACTTTTCAGGAGTCCATAGAGCGAACTTTATGTAGCTTGGGAAGGTCGAGCGGCATCAGCTCTTGCAAAAGCGGTATTTTATACCTTTTTTATATAAGATTTCCACATAAAATGCGCCAAGTCGTTCCATATGTTAGTCCTAGTTGCTACGAAYGGCGGCGAATCGACTCTCCGCGCTCTTCGTGTATACTCTAAGCTACGTGCTATATTTTCTTCACTACGTACTGCACGTGGTCTATTGGTTCGAATATTAACCAATGACGAATGCTGGGTTCCAAGATTGGGGMAGGTGTTGCGAATAGTACGTTCAGTAGGCCGATTATGTTGACYATAAGTTGAGCGATACACATTCTTTACAGAACCAGAGCTTTCTGAATAAAATTGAGCGATTTGAAAACGTTGTTCAGGGTTCAGTCTTTCCACGATGAAATGCCAAATAATGTTGGACAAAAATAACATGACGGCTTGAAACGACTCAAAAAAAGTCTGGTCCGTCAAAAAAAGGCTTTTGAAAAAAAATTCTCTACTTGGATCACACGCTAACTTGACAAACAATACGAAAACTATGAGTGAGGGAAAAAAGACAAATCATTGGTTGAAAATTCAAGAAATTTTCGCTGCGTATTTTCGAATTAGGGTTATGACACCCTTATTACCATGTACATAGCTTGTCTGTATATGTAAAATTTTAAAGTAAAATATAATATATCTGAAAGTACAAAACTAGAGACGACCGCTCTTCCAAATGTATTGAGGACATTACATATGCACCTCTAAACTATTTAGCACATCATTGCAACGCTCGTCCATAAAAGTTAATGTCGCTACGAGTCGTGTATGAGTATCATCACCATTCTATGACGCATTGCAGTAACGTCTTATTACCCAACCGGTGGGTGCATTTCTAATGCCCATAAAACAGTAGCAATAGCAAGCGCAACAATAGTGCATAATAATGAGTATAGGTCCAACAACAGCCATGGCAGACAGTATGTACCGTCGTGTACTGGCCAAAAAACTACAGCAACGCGCTCAACAGAATTGTTTGTTCAATAAAAGCAAAAACTAAACCTGTAGTCAACCAAAACAAAGCTAAAGTAGCAACAAGAATACACAAACAATTAATTAAGCACAGTGGCAACAAAAAAGCAAAATAAAGACAAATATTAACAATTGCAGTAAAAAACAGCACAAGCAACAACAACACGTGTAGTAAATAAACAAAAGTGCACACATACAACCGTAGAGAGATATACTCGTAAAAATCCTCATTAAATAGTGAATACACGGTGTTGCCACAATTTTATGGCGCACCGCAGGTACACAAAACACGCCCGTTCTGAAAAAGCTGGTACAGTGGGCTATTTTCAGTAAAAAGTGAACGAAATTATATTGCATAGTGTTAAGCGCTTTTTAAAGTACAATTTTATAGGTTAGTTTCAGGCTCAAAACCGGTTTAAATAGAAAAATCAAAGTTATTAATTTTTTGAATACTTTTTTGTAGAAATATGGGTAGCATGATGCAATTTTGTATGGTTAGTAACCTTAAGTATCTATGAAATTTGGAGTAATGCTAATCCATTCATAATTCCAGGTTCTCGGTTCTAGGAAATTGACAGTTTTTTGCGTATTTTCGAGTGACAGATGAAATCTGATCTTGACCTTGAGTTTGATCGGTCATTTTACATGGCAGATCTGAAAAAATTGTTCAGAGATTGTGGTATTGCCTTGTAAAGTGATCCATGCCGAAGTTCGAATATAATAAAAAAAAGACTTGATTTTGATCGTTCAGTTTATACGGCAGCTATATTTCTTTGTCTGAATAATTTCTTCAGAGATTAAACCTTTTCCTTAGGCAATAATCTGTGGCAAATTTTGTGAAAATTTCTCTTCAAATAAAGCAATTTTCCATACTTATTTATTTTGCCTCCTTATCCAGTCTGGAGAAAGCAGAACTAATTGCGGGGTTGTTGAGGCCAATGATATCAATATCATCGGCGTACGCGAGCAGCTGAACACTTATAAATAATTTTACCCTCTCGATTCAGGTCTGCAGCACGAATAATTTTCTCCAGCAGTAGATTGAAGAAGTCGCACGAAAGTGGGTCGCCTTGTCTGAAATCTCTTTTAGTATCGAACGGATCGGAGAGGTCGTTCCCGATCCTGACGGAGCTTTTTGTATTGCTCAACGTCGGCTTACACATCCGTATAAGTTTGCGGCTGTTTGCTGTTTTTTACTTTTCAATGGGGACGGTTTTTTACTTGGCGATGGGGACTATTCCTGGGGAGGGATGGTTCGTCTTCTCACTTTAGCTCGCCTTCGAACGGATGTTCTTTGCCTACCCGAAGGATACTTGATCTACATGTAAAAGAATCCTTTCTGGGGCTAACCAAGTGAAATTCACTCAGAGAACTTTCCTCACTTGCGTGCACTTCTACACATGACTTCATCGCCCACTTTTACATCCACARAAAGTTTCTATTTGGTGTGTTCTATAAGCTTCTTGTTTCTTCAAAAATAAAAATTAAAGTCATTGGGGAAGCTTTAGAGCCATGATTAATGATTCGGCTGGAAATTGTTAGAGCCCGCCACGGGGATCCCATCCCTTGCCCGAAATCCTTTTTAAAACATAATGGCAAACCCTTACCTTTATAATAAAGCTAAATTCTACCATAACATAGAATTATATGTACTTTCTTCTTTGTCTAAAAACAGGCCACTATATGTTCTTATAGGGCCTCGGATGTTTTCTTCTGGGTGTAGCAGATTTCGTGCCAAACTTGTTCAACACTRTTCAGGGTATAACAAAAGCAGCAATCATCAAAAAATGCAAAAAGGTAAAATGAGTTTTACAAACGGTGTTGATGTTTACATAGATTGCTTTGTTTTTGTAATGTACAGGTTAACGCTTTGTAATCGCCCAACTGGATTTAACCTGCGCACTTTTCAGCAAAAACACAAGTCTCACCCACCAAAAACCAGTATGGTTGGGAAAGTAGAATATGCGTGAGTGTGTGCGTGTGTGTATGTTTAATAGCTGTAGTTGCGACAGAGTTGTCAACGTTGAACAAGTAGCGGCACAAARCGGTAATTCGAGCGACACAACGCACCTGCCACTATTTGCTGCACACATAGCTTGGGCAGCGAACCAGAAAACGCGCACACACACACACGCCCACCTATATATGTAAGTATGTGTGTTTAAAACAAACAAGCTAACAATGCTCCATTCGT
The DNA here is from genome assembly GCF_001853355.1 of Bactrocera latifrons. Taxonomy (NCBI): domain Eukaryota; kingdom Metazoa; phylum Arthropoda; class Insecta; order Diptera; family Tephritidae; genus Bactrocera; species Bactrocera latifrons. Next base: position 255,396 of record NW_017535097.1, read on the forward strand.
CTAAGCGACATTAACGGAATGTCGCAAAATGGCAGCAACGGTAAATCACATTTCCTTCATTTCCGGCTCCGGCCAGCAGAGTGCACGCTAACCACCCTATAAAGGTGCCACAGTGGCATAACCCTAACGCGAAGCAACGTTGAATTTATCATTTTGCAAAATGGATTGCGCGCAAAACCGCACCTTTTTGCCCCSGATCGCTACACCSCCCACAYTTCTATATGCCCGATTCTGGCTAAAAGCACATTCCACTTTGTTGCTTTGGTTTTGCATGCTTGACCCGAAACAACGCTGTCGAGCCGCTCGTCAGTCACTCGCCACCATACCGTTCACACGCCCATTCCACTTGCACTTGGCTGCGCTTCAGTCACTTTAACGAGCTGTCAACCAGCATAGCACATTAAAAATCTATAAAATGCCAGAGGCTATACGTGCATACAGATATACGAACTTCGCTCGTCTAACGTTAACCCACGGGTCGTTTAACAGTTTGCTATGTACTCTCTCTGTGTGTGTGTGTGGGTATAGGCAAAACAATTCACTGGAAAAATCAGTCAGTCAGCGAGTCACGATGATTTTTTGGAGATGTGGCACTCGACTTTTGATTGCTGGATTCTTGTCACTTTGTATTTGGTTGGTAGGTATGGTAGTTGTAGTCATAGCCTTAAAAGGTTTAACCTTTCACTTTTGTTGCAAAACACAACATTAGTATTTTATTTTTTTATTTTATTTTGTCATATATCATATGTATATACTATATACATTCGTTAATGTTGTTTTCACGAATTTCATTCAACCGTTCAAGYAAAAGTTATTAATAACTCTTGAAAAGTGGTGTTTGGGAATGATTAGTAGTTTTTGTCTTAAGGTGAGTATTTTCATTATGAGAGTAAAATAAAAATGTAACGTTCCTTCAACAACCGACAACCAAAGGATAGAAACCCAGGCAATTAATTCTATATATGTATGTTGAACTTCCCTAACTCGAATTAGAGAGACTTCGAGATATGGAAGGAAWTTTCTATGAAATCTGTACGAAATTGAACTTCTATTGGCAATTCAAGAGTCCGARTTATGGAGAACTTCAACTTCGAGTTATGGAAATGCAACTGCACATRYACATATATAAATGTAGAATCGGTAGTATCGACACAATTTTACCTATTTTTGTCAATACTACATACTACTTGTGTTAATATGCCACATACTAATAAAATGTTCTCTGAAGTTCATTAAGGTASCATCACCAATCAAATGGGGTAAAGTCACCAGGATGTTATACGTTTATTATATGGGAGCTARKACAAGTTTTCGCCCAATTTTATCCCCTTTAGGCAGAAAGCCATACAGACATATGTACATTGTAAAACACGCTCTCTGAATTTCATAGAGATAACTCATATGAGCACCGATATACACGGTATAAAGTTACSTGSCACGATTAAAGTCARTAAAAATTGTGTTATATGGGAAGTAGGYGTGGTTGCAGTCCGCCATTTTTAAATAATAATCTCATGTACCGAATTTGGTTGCAATCGGTCGAGCTGAGGTATGTAATTTTACCTAAAAGTAGGCGATGCTACGCCCTTCAACCAATTTTTACWCCGACTCTTTTAAAGCTCTCTTAAATCATACGGGGGTTAACTTTAATATCACTGGCGTATTGATTTATTGATTTATCGCGCTTAAAGTAGTTTTTAACAGTACTGTGACATGGAGAGTGGGCAGGGTTTTCATACGATTTCATCCATTTTCATACTGTCATTGCAGGTTCTTATAATATTTGCGAATTTGGTTGTTATAGCTTTAGTGCTCTAGGAGACATTTACATTAAACCTATTGGAAGATGGGGCACTGCATAGARACTTTACAGTAAGTGTGAGTGTGTAACAGATGGAGATTTCGAGTAGATCGAAATCAAACCATTTCGTTTTGAAAGCAAACTCTTGCTAAATCTATTCAAATCCTAAATAAAAAAAAAATTTACACTACTCAATCAATGTAAAAGATACATTTGCTATTTATGTGCTACGAGGCTTGAGTTCAAAAATTTGCCAACACGTACAGCTATTTTTGTCATTTTAATAAATTTCCTTTACTACTATACAAAAAATCCTACGTGCTGAGAAAATTTTACCAGTTTTACCAATCTCAATCTAAAATTAGCAAGAAACAAGCTCTAACATCACGGTCTCAAAATAACAGTCAACTASTGTTAMCAGCAAAGAATTGWAACTATTGAATACACATATTTTCCRAATCGTTAAAAATTTAACTRACTAATCGATTAATTAAAAAAATAATACATAAGGGTAATGGTTTAGCATTATTTGGTTTCATTTGCAATAAACTGTAWATTGTTAATTTTTAAATCTCTCCTTTTATTAAGAAAATAAACAAAGTGATTGTGAAACAATAATAATTGCCACAGATTGGTTGAGCACCTATAAACSAAAACCGTTGAGACCAAATAGCGTAGGGGCAACTGGATACGCACATACGAATGTTAGCACCACCATCTAGATGCGGTATTCAAAGCAATATAAAAATGTTCTCAATTAAATAAAATATTGTGTAAACAATAATTCAACGTATGAACATAAATTCCTGTGAATTTTTGAGGCTTTTCAAAGTCATACAATTAATTGCGCAAATATTATTGCTACACTAAAATTTCTGCATTTTTTTAAGTGCTTACACCAATATACATATGTTTTCGAACATAATAATGATAGCATGCATATGCATAGATATTCCTAAATATTTTTTAATAAGAAATAAAAAATAAAAAATATTTTAGTGGATTGGCCGCCGAAACAAGAAAAAAACACTAACGAAATTACCCTTTAACAGGTGAATTTACCTTACCGTACTATACTATACTTGTAAATAGATTTTTATCTTGATTTTCATCCATCTGATAGTATGACAGCATGYTTTATTTGTTTCTAAATTTTACGGTCAAGTTAGACTATTATAAACAAATTTCATGAAGATATCTWGTCAACTAAAATAGTTTTCCATACAAAAATTGATTTTGATCGTTCAGTTGGTATGGCAGCTATGTCCAAAAGTGTTCCGATATCGTCGATTTCGACATATGAGCACATTCTTGAGGAGAGAAAAAGCATGTGTGCAAATTTCTAGATCAATGTCTTGCAAAACTGAAGAATTAGTTCACATAGCTACAGACAGACAGTCTGATATGGCTAAATCAGCTCAGCTGATCACTTTATAAGGTCCCCGACGTGACTGTCAAGGTATTATAACATTGTTGCTTAGTGTGCTGTCAGTCGAAGAAACTAGCTTACAAATATCGGTTCGAAAATGGACCCTCATGATGCATGCCTTCGACAATAACCGCATAAATTTAGGTACAGGCAGAATCTACCATTAGGGATGATAAGATTTAGACAGCTCGCGACAATGGTGTCTACGCCAATAAAGAGGAAGAATAAACAAATATTTTCCGTTGGGCCACATCTGGGCTGTAGAGCGGCTGCAGAAGCCTTAGGATGCCAGCTTTGGTTAGGTAGCTGTTCACAAGAAAGGCGGGTTTGAGCCGGGGCATTGTCGTGCTACAACTTCCAATCAGCTGCGATGTCTTGCCGGACCCCTTTGGCCCTTCGTTTGAGTCTCTTGAGCAGGAACAAATTCATGGTAGACGATGCCTTTGATAAGCATCGTTTCCATTTGGATTTGCTCATTCATCAGTAATCTCTTCCCGGCCCTACAAAATGGCCTGGTGCGCCTCCGAAGTGCTATTACTACATAAGAAAAGATTTGTTTCTTTGAAATAATCAAATTTTTATCGTTAACACCTTTTAAACTGTTAGGTTTACGAAAAATTCAATATTGAGCTTTTATAAAAAGTATTGAATAGCAAAACGAACTATTTTTCCTGTAGTTGGAAGTGAGATACAATTTTATTATCTGTTAATAAAAAAAATAAACAACATTTAAACGCAGGCTCTTCACGCGACAGTTATGAGCTCCTACTTGGAGAGCTCTTCTTAATTCAATTTTTCAGAGTACCGAGCGAAAAAATTAATTTTTTTTTTACCCACCCTAATACCCAATATTGTATGTCTGTGCGTGTGCATTATAATATTCCCACGTCAATCGCAGCATGCACGGCATAAAACCACACGTGCGCAGCTGCTTTCTAATCACACAATAGTAATCACTCGAACACACCGCACACTTAAAATCACAACACCGAGAATACCCACACGCATTAAAATAAACATTCACACCCCGAACAACGCGCAATGACAGAAACCTTTTATATATTTACAATGTATATTTCCAGAGCATTTACCTTAAAAGCATATAAGTGTGTGTAATGCATGCCTGTTGTAGGTGTGGATGCCTTTCGACATCGTCAGCACATGCTTAAACGTCTGTAACTGCGCAATCATCACCAGTCGCAAAGGCAGTCTTTGCGATATACAAACACAAATACAAACGCCAAACAAACACATGCACGCGGTTAAGCTTTACACTTCATTTAACTAATATTGAGACCCTTCGGTTGCCACTTACTTTAACCCGGTGAGGAGGATTAGTGAACGCGTGCGAAGACTCATAAATAAATAAATATCAATMAAAATAATCTTAATATCGGCCTTTTGTCACTATTGCTGTTAGAACGTCAGCAACTAAAAGGGGAGGAGCTCGGTTGTGTTGAAATTATCAAGCGAGCAGAATGTAGAAGCAAGTTTTATCGAGTTGTAACTAAGTGTTAGCATTAGTGTAGATTATACGCGCTCCTAGGTATGAGGTAAAGATGAACTGTAAAGTGATTTACATATGTATAGAACATTTTCGAACAACTTAGATTTCTAGAAAGCAGAAAATTTTAAGAATATACATAGCAATACTGAGCAGAATGATGATCACTTTTCGTTCCAGATTAGCAATGTTTCTCTATAATACTGGAAAATCGACGTGATTTAAATATGTATGTATCACAACTATGAATACCAACTGATAAAACAATCAAAATTTTCACGTGCTTTAACAGAACAATTGAAAAGTCCGCGGTCTGACAGCTAGATGGCGCTGGAAGAATGAAATCCTTAAGATTTTCAGTAATCCCTAACCATCAAAAGGCGCGTGAATAAATTTGACAGCCGTTGACTCATTAGTTTGTGAATTACTATCAGTATTACATTTTGAGTGAAGCAACTTTTGTTATTTTGAAAAAAAGGAATAAAAAGATACTTTTATAAAAGATTGCTATTCTCAGATCAGTTATTACAAAAGTGTATCGCCTTCAAAATAGGCTTATTTTAATCCATTACAAGCACGCCGATTTTTTTTAGACGTGTGGTTTTCAATGACGAATTATTTTTTTTCGGACTTGGACTCGGTCGACATAATCGCYCAACAAACCGAACAATTATTGATCGGTTTCGCTTCAATTTTCCCAACCTGGATAATGCGCATCCTCAGAGATGTCATGCAATGGGCACCAAAGGCGCTATTTCTGCTATTGATAAGAGTAATGAAAAAGGCTGGAATGAGTTCAACGCAAAAATTGGAGCTGTGCCCATCCACCTTAGTACGGAAGATCTCGGTTTGCGAGTTTACAAAATCCAACTCGTGCAAGAATTGAGACAGAGTGGCCAAAAAATTCCAATTTTCACAAGAAATTTTTTTCAGTGATACAGCTCACTTTCGGTTGTTTGTTTATGTTAGTAAACTAATTTTGCCCATTTGGCGTGAACCATTGGAATCTGGAAGACGTTACATACTCAAAAAGTCACYATTTGGTGAGCTCTAAAGGTAGAGAAAGACACTGTAATGAGATAATCAATTTCTTGAAGGAGACTATTGATGAGAGCATTATCTCGTCCCGTTTGCGTGTGTCGCAGTCTCGAAAAACGTCCGTTTTAACACCGCTGTACTATTTTTTTATGAGAYTATGTGTAATGTCGCTAAGCTCCAGATGACTTGACGTGTTATTGCTGACATACGACCGCAACTGCTACAAAAAATGCTCAGAAATTGACGCTCTCAACCCGAAATCATATTTTTAACATAATACCAAACATTTATCTTTACAATTAAATTATATGCGTCTTATTTCTTCCTGCAAATCACATGGCTAAAAAACAGCTTTTACTTGTTACAAGCCTCCAATCTTGGGAAAAATGTATCGATGCGCCTTATATGTATTAGTACGAGTCAAATTTGTTTTTGAGTAGCATCGATAYACATACATATGTATGTAAAATATGTGCATACWTTTTATAGCAATATTTAACAAAACTTTTAGAGCCCTACTGACAACCTAACGTAAATAGAAAATCAAATTTTGCTAGTCAATAGCTTTGTGGTGAAATGTCATAGACTGACAGACAGTTTGTCGCCATCTGAATCCACTGTCATCATTAAGTGGAAAAGCATGTACGTTGAAATTCCACTTYTGTCATTTTTGCGGATTTTTTATCAGGTAATTTGACATAATGAAGACCGCGAATGAGATAATRCAAAAAGCGTTTCAAACGGGCCAAAGGGGTCGAGAACTTTTAGTAAGATGTATGTATGTATACAGAGACAATCAAAATGTTTGCCAAATTTTGCTCAAGAAAAACTATCTTAAAAAATTTTTTTTCTTTAATTAGGTATGATTTATAAAAAACTTTGGCAAGGAATTTCACTTTTTTTTCTATTTCGGAAAATATTAGCGCACATTTAGTAACAAAATAAATAATAAAAATATATATACAGCCGATAGCCTCTGAAGCTAGCGCTGCATGTTTTASGTTGTACATATGTTACTRACATTGTATAAGCTTTTATAAATAAATACATAAAAATAAATAAAAARATATATACATATATGCATACATATATTGTATAATGTATAAGGGAAAAAACAAATTTACACCAAAAGTAGGCGAAAATATTTGTGCCGCTTGGCCAAAAACGGCTTTTCTCAGCGTCACAGTGGAGACCAGCTGACTTAAATGGACATTATGAGAAAGGGAGGTATTCATATAGTATTATGGCTCGTTAAGTTATTTTTATCTTTTCCACAGCTACACGGAAACTTAAAACTTTTTTTGAAATGTAATGAGCAAWTTTTTTAATGCAATTGACTGATGAACGGTGCGCTCTAACCCAAATCTCTATTCCTAACAGCACTCTTATTTCCATTATTAGTTTTCGAACAAAAACACCTACAGAGYTCACACCAAATCAGCGCTGCAATCACTAATAACGAATAACCCGCATTGCACAATCATTGCATCAGAACTATTGCTTTGCGTTTTTCCTAAAAAAAAAATAAAAATAAGTAAATAATAAATACTAACCTGCGCGGCTTCTCTTCTTGCGTTATTGATGAAATAAATGAATTCCAAACATTGCACGGTTCTACGCTTGATCGCATCCATGCGCACTGCACCCCAGACAAGCGGACTGCACTCGGTTCCACAGTTTAAATTACCATTCAAAGTTACGCTTCAATGAATTGCACTTATTTGGGTCTACAAAGCGTGTACGAAGTGTAAAAAACACGCCGACCGAGAACGGGCAAATGAGTTTACGAGATTCATGTGGCGCGCTGCAAATATACTTCTAAGTACATAAATATACTTGTTGTAGTAAGAAGTAAAATAAACACGCTCACAAGTCTTCGCGCTGTTTATTGTTTGTCAATTGAGGCGGACAGTGGCTCGTCATTACTCTAATGAAGAGTCCATCAACGATATGGGCTGGCGGCAAGACAAGGCGGAAAGGCAAGTCAGCTGATTGACAGACAGACAAATAAACAACAAATGGCAAGTGAATGCCTGTCACTTGATTAGCGGAATTATTACTGCTTTTCCCCTCTTTTTGCGCATTTCCTTACTTTATTTATGAATCGATTCTTTGTATTTCATTGGTGATTGAGTAGTGAAGAGTTTGGTATTAATGCAAATTGTAATAGATCTGCATGACCACTTGTTGAAATACCTGCGATACAAACAACTTTGTAAGTCGTTCATTTATAAATTACGATATAAGTACATACATATACATATACTATATGTACATTTAATTCATTATAACGGACTTCACTATTTACTTACTTCAACGTTTCGGATAGTCAAGTTCTAATCAACTCACAAAACTCACTTTTCTCAAAATAAATATTTCATAATCTTCCTGCTTGAGGCGTAATCAAGAATATATTTATACCCTAAAGGTGCACTAGGGTTCACTCCAACCATGGCACTTAACGTCATTCGTACCCGTAGACATTGTCGGAAGRTGTTTGGCTGCGAATGTGAACATGTATCTTAATACTCCGATATCCTCACATACTTTGACTTCATACCGGCTCACTTAGATGTTGGAGTTGCYAAATCTAATTCTGGCGGCTCCTTCTCTAACCATACACCGACGAGGGAGCTATGGGTGGGAAGAAGCCGTTAGAGGAGAGGGTCAGTGAGCTTCTTTACGGATAAGCCAAGGCTTGGGGGAAAGTTGGTACAGAGGTGACAGTAAAAGACCTCTCTATCAACTCCAGCTTCAGACTTCCTGTCTTCCTTCCAGTGTATTCCAAGCCGCGGTTGGAGCCATTAAGATAGCAGTAAATCTCAGATAGCAGATCGGCAATACTAGCATTGAACTCATTTACAGTGCGCAAATGAACTCGGTATAAATAGCATCGAGTGTGATAAAACTGGTATGGGTGCCAGGACTTAGCGGAATCGCAGGAAATTATAAAGCTGAAGAGCTGGCAAGGAAAGGGATCTATGGCCAGCGCAGGGCCACCATATTATTGTTGTCATGGAAACGGACTGGGCCACCATCGGTACACGCGCTGTCGCAAAAGCTTTTTGACCCATGATTTATGGCAGGAGATCTAAAGATCTCTTTGACCTCAGTAAGGCTAGCGTCATTGTAGTTGTGGGGCTTTTAACAGGCCATTCCCCTGTTGGCGTCCATGCTGTAAGGTTAGGAATCTTACCAGACGCCATTTGCAGAAGCTATACGGAAGAAGATGAGGTGGAAACAACTCAACACTTCCTTCTTGACTATCCCGCGTTTGGGAGGTCAAGACTTAAACACTTGGGAGTGCAAACCTTCAAACGAAACTACCGACTGGAGTAGAAATTAAACGCCTATGCAAATTTGTATTGGTTACTAAGCGTTTCGCTWATTTATAGTTCGAACACAGGAGTTTTTCTTTTCTATGGATTCACRAAGGACCACATGTTGCAGTTCACGTTCAATATTCGATCTGAAAAGGTGAAGATTTTCTTGTATTTATGTTGTATTTATGTTAATATTGTTATTAAATACTAAAAAGATTACAAAAATATGAATAATTTTTTTCCAAAAACGAATCGAACATCACAAATGGTATACTATATATCCCACGCATGTTGGAAGAAATTAAAGAGGAATGTTTTCAAATCTCGAATCACGCTAAAAGTCAATTAAACACCATCAGTTAAGTAACTGGTAACCAGAAACAAATTTGCTAGCAAGGAAACAGCTTAGACTACAGCGGATTGATAATGAAGCATGGAAATGAAAAACACGGAAGCATCCAGAAATTATATACATTAAGTAATCAAACACCTTGTCTCTATGGTCACAAATATTTTCAAGCCATTAACATAACTATAAAGATAAATGAAAATTCATGAGCTGCAAAGAAGTAAGTCTTACAGGTTTCACAAAAAACATCAGATTTACTTTACTAAACCACGAACAAATGTATTTATAGGCAAACAGAGATAAAGGCAGTTCATCGACTATAATTGGATCCATCGTTATGCTAATTTTTGCATTGTTATGCAGATATCCCTGTAGCGTACATTAAATGTGCACAAGGCACATAGTATGATAATGTGACGCGATTATAAGACATTCTGCTTAAATAAATACAAATAAAGCTCATGCTGATTGGTACGGTGAAATTCAGCCGACAAAGTTTAAGAGGTTAACGCCAACTATGAATTCCAGGAGATCGATGCTTTCAGATTCGGTGAGGAAAAGTTTTACAAAATACGACTTTTTATGGGAAGCCATCATTACCACTGTTCGTTCTMTCATTACATGTATTCATCTATTGAAATAATACATTAGAGATAATTTTAAGCGGGAAAAGCTTCCTCAGTGTCAGACACAATGTTTTGGAGGTCCTACTCAAATAATTCAAAAATAAGCAATGATTATTATATAAATGTCTCTTAAGAAGTTCAAAAAAAAACAAAAAAAAATCGAGAAAACCCCCTTTCCATATGCATATGGGGCTTATACTGTACTTTATTGGGACAGATTGCAAAATTTTAAATATTGAAAATGTGCAGTGCAGTCTTGATTTAGCATTCAATATTTTCTTCTTGTTCACGCAGCTAAAATAAAGGTTGATATCAATGCTTTTATGGTCTGAAGAGCAATTATTGAGTTGAAAACACACACTTTGGCTTGCCAGCTTTGAGACAAGTTGTTTATAATTTCAAAATTAAGAAATATTTGCCATAAATGTTTACTTCTAGAATAAGTGGGATTTCTAAAATAACACATCCTTTCTCTTAAAGAAATCAGCTTTGAAATATCAATTCTTATACATGCAATTAACAATTTATATAACATTATAAATTACTGGAATTGCATTTTTTTAACACATCACTGTATATGCAATATTCACACCATAGCCGCTACTTTACAATTAACATTTGCCTAAAACCATAATAGCGTATATATGGATATGTACATTTGTATGGATTGTGTTATGGATAATAGAAATTAATTGTCAAGTTGACAGCTTGATTGCCAATCAAAATGTGGTGATACAAGTGTAAGCCGCAAACAAATGTAGGCACATATATGTACATATCTTTTAATTGTTTCTATATTCGTACAATGAAAAATTGCCATTTGATTGCCACTGAACGCGTACTAAATTTATGGCTTCATTAAGGGGCACACCTACTGTAAAGTTTCGAAAAATCCAAAAATTTTCTTCATGCATATATTGATTTTCTATCCTTTCAGAAATCATATACTAAAATTCTAAATGAATATTTCAAATATTTTTGGAGCTACAGCTTTTTAAAGTGTTGCTGTTTTTGGAGTTTATTTTTAAACGCATTTCTCCCGAAACCACATTTTTCAAATTTGCTACAGTGAGTATTAGATAAATTATCTCAGTTGTCTGTGCAACGACCAACGATTTTTTTGATCTTATTAAAAATCGAATTTTTACACGCCACGATCAAATGATCAAAATTTTGTGTAAACTGCATTTATTCTTTAAGGGGTTATTATATTTTCTTAATGTAGATATATATTTAAGAATACACAAAGAAAATTTCATACCATTCCGGTGAATATTTTCGAAGTGACACGCAACTTTGGAGAGGTGTCTCAGAGGAGAAGGTGTTTGAGAATTGGAAGAAGAAGGCCAAACTTTCAATGATTTTTTCTCAAATTGGTGTATGGTATAAGTCGGTGACCAACATTACTCGAAGACGGCTATACCGATTAGTCTCATATATTAACACAAGCTTTTTAATTATATTTCTTAGTAATTAATCGAAGATGTTTTTCTCAAAGATAAATATTATATATTTTTTGTGTTTATAAACAATTTAAGGCCGAAATTTTGGTAAAAAATTTATACCGACATTTTGGCAAAAAAATTTGCTTATTCCTTTTATGTGCTTCACTAAATT
>NW_017535097.1:267167-269302 GCF_001853355.1 Bactrocera latifrons
TCCCGCAGATCTGTTGTAGTTCCTTTGCAAATAAATATTTTCACTAATACTAGTCTTAAAATACAAATTTTTTGATCAATAAATTATAAAAGTTGCTCAAAAAAAATTCTGGGAAATTCGCATTTTTCGGTCTTCTACCTGTTATGACCCCTTAAAAAGCGGCATTTTATCGATTTTTTGTTTTTTTTTATCGAATATAACTCTTTGTAGAGACAGTATCTGATTGAAAGAATTTTTTTTTTTTTTAGATTTCATCGATTAAGGTGGCTAGAATCATTGCGGCAGTAAAATACCTTTCTTTAGCGACGTCGGAGAACACGAGTAACTCGAAAACTATTAAAGTTTTTTCTTAAAAAATTTTGCTGTGTGTTCTTAAAACATCTCTAAATGTAGATACGCTTAACATTTAAAAGCAATTGACTTAGTTTTTATTTATTGTTTTTTTTTATTTCATTTCCCAAAATAGCCTGTTTTAGGCTGTGACATAAAAAGGTATTCCTTAAGTCATATGTTGGAGATGCATATCGTCACCTAAAATGCAAAATAACGTAACATTACTATTCATTAGTTTACAGGCGAAGAAAAGACGATATATAGAAAGCACTCATATTTAAACAAAATTTGAGTTGTGGTTATAAAATTTTTATAAATTGGTTATAAAATAGTCATAAATTGGGTATATCTGACAACGGAAGCTGAAAATTTTATGCTACGTATGTATATGTCATATGATGTAATGCATCCTAAGCAACAAAAAACTTAATTTCGATTTTTTCGATGTTGTTTGCTTTGCATTTTAGTTGAAGATATATAAGTATATATSTATGTATGTGCATACATGAAGCTACATCCCAATGAAAATTTTAAGTATGTGAAGATGATCTGTTGACGCCTCACAATTGTAGCAAGCTAGACTGTGATAAAGTGCAGATTACTTAACATTTGGCACTTGAAATTTTAAATACGCGCCACATATCCAATTATATGCATAAACATAAACATATGTATTGTATATAAATGTGGCTACTAAGGAAGCATAAAAGTGCGCGAACACCCATAAAAACATTTGCGCGCATTTGTATTTGCTCGTTGAGTCTGTCTAAAACCACTCATAATTTACAATTTTATAATTTACAATTAGCTGATTCGTGCCAGCTTCATATGCATTAAGCTGAGCACGCAGAGCAACACCCGGCACTAGCGCTAAATGAAGTCCTAAGCAAGTCATAAAGAAATACAAAATAATTCGACTTTGTGACCAAGCGGACACTTGATGGCTTTTTTCGCCATAATCGTAATTTATAAACTAATAGTAGACACATGTTACTACAAAATACGTTACATACAATACAAACATATGTATGTGCGTATGAGTATGTGTGTGTGAGTGTGTGGCATGCAGACAAGTGCCGCCCGCGCTTTTTATTCTCTAACGTCYGTTGGCGGTTTGAGTGCGCTTTTATTGTAACACAATTATTATTCTTTGTTGTTGTGGTTTCTATTTTTCAATTTTCATTCAATTGTTATTACTACTGCTGTGTAATATTATGGTAATTTGTGTCGAAAAGCTTCAGGCGCTAAACATATGATTTATGTGGCATGTACACTTGTCTAGCGATATGTAAGCTTGTTTGTGTGTAAGCTCAAATTTATGCAGGCGTTGAAGTCATTTACGAGAATAACCAAGAAGTAGTAAAAATAACAACATTTGAATAACGTATTAAGTATGAGCGAACTATATGTGAAAATGGCAATTAATTGTTTTGTGATTATCGGGTTTCGCCTTGCACAATTTGTTGCTTCATAAGTTGAAAATTGCATAAATCAAAGTATAATAATTCATTGTCTTTTTAAGTCAAGACGCTTAGATAGTGAAGACAGTTGGAATTTCACAATTTATGACGGTATTCAGTTTACGACAATGTTTTACAATTTGTGTAGCTCTATGAAGMTCAAGAGTGGGATCAGAGAAATGTAATATTTTAGAGATTTTCAATTATAGAAATGTTAATTTATCTATTAACTTCTGTTTGAAGCTGAGCGCTTGGGTCGCATTTAGTGCTAAATGAAAATATAATATGTGTTAGTAAATATAAAGTCTGGTTATATTAATTGATTTGTATACTGTAAGGTGA
>NW_017535097.1:269987-276491 GCF_001853355.1 Bactrocera latifrons
ATTCTACATTATAAAATATCTTTAAAGTACACACCTAATGTGGCAGCCTAAACAAAACGTTTGGAATAATTACAAAAAATAATAATTTTCTCAATTGTTTTAAAATGAACGTATATTTATACATATTTTTGAAAGAAAACACAGTAAAGAAAAAAAATTAAATATTTTTCAATTTATACGCGATCCGCAACAGCGCTAAAACAAGATCCTCTACTACTGCAGTGACTCTGGCTTTTTTCGTGGATGTAACCTAAAATGTTTGTAGAATTAATTAACCCGTTGAATGGCTTACAATCTATAAAAAATTTACAAAAAGACGACTCTTTAAACAAGTTTAAGTTTACTTAAAATTTTGACCTTTACTTAAAATTTCGACTTGCAAAATTGATTTTTTATCAGATAAAAAAACTGGTTCATACTYTTTTGGAGAATTATACACCTACATATGTACATTTTATGCAGAAAAATTTTATAATAATCAGAGCAATTGTATTCGAGAAATTAAGGTAAGTCAGTAGGTAATATTTTTTCAAAAAAAAATTTTTTTTTCATTTTCTGTTCCCTTATAGCCTTAGAATTAATGTAGAAACCCATTTTACCATTGGAAGGTCTCGAAAAAGGCCCAAAAATAATCATACCGCTCGACGTTCGGAGTGCTCGGTGTGCACAACTCAAACTTTAAACGCTTTTTTCTCAAAACACACTTTTTTAAACTGGCAAGCATGATTCCGGTCGAACTTATCAACCGATTTGCTTATTTTTTTTTTTTAATTTTCACAAAACGCCTGGCTATCGTCCCTATTGATTGATAATTTTTTATAATATATTGACAATGTTATAACAAAATTTATGTAAAAAAAATGTATAAAAAAAATTGAAAAATTCAAAAAAAAAATTTTTATTTTTCAACATTTTTTTCATGATTCTAATAGGAACAATAACCATTCACGTACTTTTTAAGAATAAATTGCGTTTTTGTGTTTCAGATAAACATGAGAAATCGTCCCGCCAGTGAAAAAACAAAAACGCATCTCATTCACCCAGCCATTTCTCCGACAGATGTCAACAAAAAATTCCGAAAAAAATAGTTTATACACTCCACGATATGCCTCATGATATGTGAAAAAAATTCTATTGCAGAATAGAAGTTTCTATGAAAAAAAAATTGTCAAAAAAAAAGAGGCCAGATTACCCTACTGACTCCTTAAAGCATACATTGAGAGAACAAACTACAAACAAATAATATGATAAAGAAATGCATATTTTCTTATGCATAAAATGGTAATTCCATAAATGAAAATTGAAGCCGAGCAAATATGTATGTAAAAAAGTCATACTTATTCCAAATCTCTACTTTCCATCTATTCTATCTCAAAAACACCAAAGTACTATATTGCASATTTCGGCAAAGTGGTCAATGCATGCAACAGAAATGCACACACCTGCTTACACGTTAAATGGAAAAACCTTTTTCAATCTTCTTTCACACATGAACTGCAAATAATGCTTTTGGCATATTGACACACTATGGTATTTCTACGAATCGAATGCCRATCAAAAAATGCACGCACATACGTTATTGTGCACCTTGTAGTTGCAAATTATCCAGAATACCCAAAGTACTCAATGAAATTGGACGAACAAAAGCAGTAAAAGTGCACAAGCAGATTTGATGAACAAAGGACTTGGTATGGCTGAAGTGCRGGATACAAATCCTTAACATAGTATAATTGTAGCTCGGTTTTGTTTGAAGTGGCGCAGTGGCCAATACAAAATGAACACCGAAATAGTTGCAAATCTTTATGACTTGGTTTTAGAGTYTAAAATACTAGTTAGTAAAAATATYTTCCGTAATATAGTACTCTATTTCATTGCATTTACATACTTACATTAAAGGCCGCACGTAGTGTAAAGCTAAAAAAAAAATAATCTTCATTTCGATAGCTTATGGCTTTAAAAATAGCATAAAAAAATTTAAAATGGATATMTCAAATATTTTTGGAGTCATAGCTTATTAGATCAGTTTAATTTATAGTTGTGCGATTTTCTGCACTTTGACTCTGCTTGTTAAGTATGTAAAAGAGAACAGCTCTGCAACTTGCTCTTAGGTTAAGGTCAAAATCGCTATCATTAAAACTTCTCGAGATATACAGCCTTTTTAGTAAGGCGGTATGCAATTTTCATAGATTTTTTAATACATACCATCTATAAAAATTCTATAAAGCCTTACTTAAAAAGCCTCGAACCTTCTTTATAGCAAATATAATTTCTTACAAATTTGTCATGTGCATTTTTTCTATAGCTCCTGTCATTTACGAGATATATACAAAAAATGCGAAATTCTTGGAAAAAATCGGGTTTAGAGCGCCGTACTATCTGACTGGTGTGAATTACGACTTTGTTGCACTGGCCATTTTTGTAGAGTGAACAATTCTGAGAAATATGTGGCTAAAGTCAAAGCGATGCCATAAAATACCTCTGATCTGTAGGAATTTAAAGATAAAAACTCGCGATTGTAGTGTATTATCTACGGAAAATTTTTACAGGCCTTGGTCCAGTTCTTAATGTTAATATTAAGGGCTAAAATTTTCAGGGAATTTTTTTAGGGTATTTCCAAGTAAATTTCGTGACGGGACAGAAAACAATTAATAGTTAAAAAAAAACACCCTATATACTACATTTAATAAAAATTCTAGTACAGAGGAAATGAGAAGCGCCCTCATAACCATTCGTTTTGTGGCTTACCAGAATAAATAGTATAGAAGTTTCACTATAAAACAAGTAAGGAAGTGCAAAGTTCGGGTGTGACCGAACATTTTATACTCTCACATGACAAGTTTCTTCAAGATCAAGATCTCATTTTTTACTCAAGTTACAGCTTGCACGGCCGGATAGACAGACATCCGGATTTTAACTCTACTCGTTACACTGACCACTTTGGTATATGTAACCATATATCTGACGATATATACCGTTATTAGCAACTTTATTGCGAGAGTATAAAAATGATGCCCTCTAAATTACATGAAAATATCTGAGAGATTTACCGATATTTTCGGTGAACAATTAGGTTAGGTTAGGCACTGAGTTCTTCGTGTTCGATATCAGGGACCTTGAAAAGTTATAGTCCCATCACGACAATTTTTCTACAAGGGATACCTCAGCTCAAATATCGTATTTGTGTAAAGTTTTATTCCGCTATCATCATTGGTTTCTGCCATTTTATTTATGATTATCAACATAACCTTTGTATGGGAGGTGGGCGTGGTTATAATCCGATTTCTTCCATTTTTGAACTGTATATGGAAATGCCTGAAGGAAACGACTCTATAGAGTTTGGTTGACATAGCTATAGTAGTTTCCGAGATATATACAAAAAACTTATTAGGACCGGGGCCACGCCCACTTTTCCAAAAAAATTACGGCCAAATATGCCCCTCCCTAATGCGATCCTTTGTGTCGAATTTCACTTTAATATCTTTATTTATGGCTTAGTTATGACTTTTTATTGGTTTTCGGTTTTCGCCATTTTGTGGGCATGGCAGTGGGCCGATTRGTGGGTCGTTACCCTGATCACTTTGGTATATATAACCCTATATCTGACTCTTTAAGTTTTAGGACTTACAAACAACCGTTATGTGAACAAAACTATGATACTCTCCATAGCAACTTTGTTGCGAGAGTATAAAAATAGTATCAACTGAATAAAAAACAAAGCCACATATATACATATGTACTTATTTACTGAATCTTTTGTCCGAGTGATGCTTCGAATTCGACACCACAAACAGGTTAATCAGTCTTTATTTTCATACACCTATCTACATATTTAAACGCACTGTATTTGTGTTTGTGAACATATGTATGTACATATACAGAGGTACATATGTGTACCATTGACCCATGTAAATAGTTATACACATGTTTGTGGTTTTGGCTTTCGCWACAATGGAACGCAAACACCCGTATAATATAAATTCCAAGTAGCACAAAGGACTGACATGTATCTTAGCCACTTGTTGGGCATGTAAGTGAAATGTATGATGCTTTCACTGACAATGACGCCTATTTGTATATGACAGACTAATATACACAAATATACTATACTATGTATAAAGTGTTTCAGAAGTTGAGGATTGAAACATAACTAGTCGAAAAAAGACTAGAATTGATTAGAAAAATCCATGAATTGGGCTTCGAATTGGTTCCACATTCAAGGTATTCTTTAGATCTAGAAGCCAGCGACTATTTCCTGTTCTCAGATCTCAAAAAAATGTATGAAATGAATGTTGGAGAGAAAGTTTCGTCGAATCAACAGATGTTCATTGAAACTGAGGATTATTTTGAGGGACAAATCGTGCTTCAAAAATGCATCACCAATACGGAAATACGTTGAATAAAAAAAGAATTTGTCAAAAAATGTGTTTTACCAGCGACTAACGGTGTAAACAAATTTCTTTCAACTGTTTATTAATTACAAAATATCACATTTTTTAGGTGAGATGAGCCCCTTAATTTGGCTAGTAGTTTAAGTATTTACTGTATGTGTCCTTGTAGCCGAATTTCAATTACTACTTCCGCAAGTAGTAATAGCCATTTTCCCTACAGGATACATATGTGTATTTACTTTATATATTTATAAAATAATCACAGTATMTTGAAACAGTTATCTGCCTTCCTATCAATACAATTGTATATATCATTGTACAATACTTGGAGCTTTTCATTCATTCAGAAGTAAGTATTATATCAGAAAAAAGGAGGAATACAGTAAATACATATTGACAGAATTCCAATTATTCATCGATATGTATTTCTTAAATTTGAAATGAAGTGAAAATTCGTAGGAATATGCAACTGAATTAGGAATTAGAATACGTTCATATCTAGTTAATATAACCTACAGCTACCAATAAATCAAATTCAAGTTTTTAACCCAAAACCCAAATGGTAAATGGACACCGAATAATTGCGAGAAAATTATAAAATTATTGCGAAATAACAGATTGCATTTGGAAATATTTTACTAATAAAAAATACTCAAATTTTATGTTTTRAAAATAAGTTGATTACACATTTTGATTATAAAATTTAAAGTAARCAGAAAAATCAACAACAAATTAATATAATGTAGTACATATCATCACCTAAAATGCAAAACAACGTATCAACAAAAAATTCGAAATTGAGTTTTTATTGCTTGCGATCACTACACAATATGAAGTCAAATATAACCAATATATAACAAATACATAACAAATATGCAACCAATAAAAAACGAATATATAACCAAAATAATATAACAAATTATAACCAAAACTCAAATTTTGTTGCAATATGAGTGGTTTCTATTATATCGTTTTTCCTTCGTCTGCAAACTTATGAAAAGTGATGTTATGTTATTTTGCATTTTAGATGACGCTACATGCTTTTAGCTTAACGCCACCACAATTTCAGAGCTAATCTTACTGCRCAGAAACATCTTGAGATATGTTTCGGCAGTTTATACTTATGCTAAATAGAGACGAAGATATTTTGTTACTTTCATCTATCTTTCGCCTTCAGGCTTAAATGTGACTTAAATTCCCTCATGCATAGTGTAAATGCGCAATAAGCTCTATTTTTCTACCTCTTAAAGGGTAGCAAAACATATACTCACAGGATTATAAGAACTGGCACAGTGATTCAGAGCATCTACATGCAGCAAAAGGATTAATGTGAGCAAAAAATTGCATGGTGTTGGCGATGGTGGTAATGTGACTAATGCAGAGTGCTTTATTGTGCCCTTCGGCACACTTGTGGGCCGTACAACGGTTGGGCAATCAGCAGGCGGCAAAGCCGAAAACCCAAACTACAAAAAAGAGGTAAAAAAGTATGAAAATCCCAAATACCGAAAACGATATTAACGCCGCCAACGCCGCAACTGCAATGCCGTTTTTTACGCACWTACACATTTCTCTTTTCAATACCTCCACCATGAAGCGAATACACCATAAGCGCGCACAAATTGGCCTTGAACCGCAAAGACATTTCCTTCCGCTATTGTTTTCTTCCGCTAACCTTTCCAAAAAAATGTAAAATTGATGCAAAAGATGCGCATGAAAATTGTTGTTTTTCGTACTTGCTGCAACTTTCACTGAATTCCGATTAGGCCACCGGAATGGGGTTATGAGAGGATTTTTAGCTAGCTTATGTACAATTTGAAATATGTATGAATATCAATATATACATGTGTATATATAGAGTTGAAAAGATCCGCACAGAATTAAGAGCCGAACAGCTGTGAATAATTTATGTTGTAAATATTTCAGCTAAAGTCCACTCTTTATCGCTTATTTTATAGACATGCTTAAAGTGCYGAACCCACGCGTTACATTTTGTGTATTCCATTACAACAGTTAAAAATTTCAAGGAACAGTGGAAAGGAACAGCGGACAAAAAATAGTAAGACTTTTTAATTTAAATTTCTCGCGAAAATCCGTTTTTTGAAATATTTTTTTCTAG
>NW_017535097.1:276921-301234 GCF_001853355.1 Bactrocera latifrons
AAAAAAAACACATCAGAGTAGGTACAAAATCCAGGTTATTTGTACAAGGATGGTTTACATGACTTTATTCTAGGCTAAGCTAGATGAGTCTCTCGCGAATTTCGTTAGGTCCTTTGGCCTCACTAATGATTTTTCATCCAGTATATCATACTGCAGGCTACTTGGCTTGAAACGTTGACTTGCTAATGGGGGTCAAATGCGAAGACATACAGAGTCCCATTGTTTCCCAGGTACCTTGCTCTTGATTAGACAGTGAGTATTCTGATCCTGTGTCTACAGACATGGATTTACCAACGTCGGTCACGTTTTTGGTTGACAATGCCGTACTCCACTCTTGGCAATCTCRTACACTATCTTTTTGTTGTTCACCGCACTATAGTACCGTAGAGCAGAATTTGACTCACTATTGATGTGTGGCACCAGTACATGAGAGATGAAAAAAATCCTAGATTATGCCGAGCATCTACTTCCATAACAGACCTTCTCACTTTTTCTTACACWTTGTGCTTTCACAGCAGTTTGCTGTCCAAGACTACCTCAAGATGCTTGTTCCGGTCCTTTACCGATGGCTTTGAAACTTTTATCAAAACGAAACTCCACGCAGATATTTTGTAAACACTGCTTATTTTGGATTCAACTCCAGACCAACGATGGACAATTAGTTTTTCTAAAATACACCCAAATACTAGGTTCCCAATAATGGTTACAAATTWAATTGCAACATTTTTTGAGAAGTTTTAGTTACTTGCTAAAATATCATCKATCATTATTTTCTTAAATTTAATCTGAACAGTTAAGTTAAAAAGTAAGTTGCCAACTTTGAAGTTTAATGAGTCCTTTTTGCTGCTGTGAAATTTACAAATCCGTTGGTGATTTATTTGGCTTGGCAYTGCGCCTGTCGCAGTTACCGTAAAAACGGATTAAGGCTTCCGGCGTGCTCACGCCGTAAGTTATATGCAATGCAAGCGACATGCAAATGGAAAACGTCAACGAGATGTCAAAATATCACTTAGTTGAATTTACGACAGCAATGGTGGCGTCCAACTCGGAATAAACTTAATTTGAGAGTTAARAATGAGGTTTTAGTTAAAACCTTCATAATACCAATATATGGTATGTCAACTTCTTCGCGATAAATTTTGCATAAGTTGATATACATACCTACATATGTAGGTATATACATACATATGTGTGTATATCTTAACTCATTACACTTACATATGGTATTGCATACAAAAGTAGCTGTAATAGCAAAAAAAAATGTAAACGTGAAATGAAAAATGTAAGATAATATGAAAAAACAATTGCTCACTCTTCACGATTTACTATTTTTGCAATATACCCCGAAAAAGGTATATTAAGTCGTCTAGAAGTTTCTAACACTCGGAATATATACACATATACCATAAATAATCTGCGTCGCGAGCTGAGCCGACTTAGCCACATCCGTCTGTCTGTCTGTATACACGCCAACTAGTCCTTCCGTTTTTGAGATATCGGTCTGAAAATTTTCACACGTTCTTTTCTCCCCAAGAAGCTGCTCATTTGTTGGAACCGCCGGTATCCGGCCTTTCTAGCRTATAACTGTCATACAAAGGGAAGGAACAAAATTATGGCCTTGTATAGRAGATGTTGTCATGTTGTGTTTTATTTGACGAGATATCGTCGGGAAATTTGGCACAGATTTTTGTACAAGGCTCTTCAGTCCAGTAGTATGGTTGACAGGCGTACGAGAATACACCTACTGAAAGCTAATGGAAAGGGTACAAGGCTCTTCAGTCCAGTAGTATGGTTGACAGGCGTACGAGAATACACCTACTGAAAGCTAATGGAAGGGATTCAGTGGCTCGCTGCGGTGTGCATAACGAGAGTTTTAAGAAAAAGTCCAACGGCGGCATTTGAACTGGTACTAAACTTGCCCCCATGTACCTCTTTGTTGAAAACTGTGCATCAAAATCAGTGGGACGGCTAGTGGCTGTAGGAGAATTTAMATATAGAACCTTCGGGCATAGCTCGGTGAATACTGACAGTTGAGCAAACACTGACTACATGACCCCACATTTCCACTCCGAAAGAAGATGGCTCGAAAATGTATGATGGAGTTGGTGCGGGAATATACTGTCCAGAGTTAGGCATAAGGCAACCTTTCAAGTTTCCGAGCCACTGCAGTRTAGTTCAAGCTGAGGACCTGGCCTCTAATGCACCTGAAGGCTATTCCAGAGTCAACGTKTACATAGACAGCCAATCAGCAATCAAGACWTTMACCTCGTATCGCTTRTCGACCAGAAGTGTCTTAGGAAGCAGGACAGCAGGGGAAAGTATTGTCAGAAGTAAGCAACTTCACTTTTACTGGGTGTCAGGCCACAAAGGCATCGAKGGCAATGAAATAGTGGACGAGATTACCTAAAATGGTGTAAGGCTAAAATCCAAAAACGTGATAAACATTAGGGAACCCCTGCATTGTTTATACGACGACCTCTAATATGCTTCTAAGTAAAGAAAATCRAAACCCGATGGAACGAGCTATTTGGGTACAAGACAGCAAAAGTCATGTGCAACATGAAGGGAATACTAAGTGATCATTGTGTAGTTGAAGAACACGACCTCAAAATGGCGCTGACTGATCGARAAGACTGCAAAAAATGCCTAGAGCAAGGCACTAAGGAAACAATGAAATATCTCTAGTGCATTTTTCCCGCATTGGCAAGACTACGCTGTAAGCATCCGGGATCCCCATGGTATGATACACTCGGTTAGGTATCGACCCTGAGACCGCAGAGTCTGTTAAAATTCGTGTCAAGCGCAGGCATCCTAAACGATGACTACTCCTCTTGAACTTTTAACTCCATCTGGTATCACAAAGGACCAAACTGGTTTATGCTTAACCTAACCTAACTTAAAATATGGGAAACTTTTTATATTTCTTGAGATATCTTCATGAAATTTGGCTCAGTTTATAATCAAAGCAACAACACAATTTTCGGAGAAATCGTTCAGTTTGGACAACTATAKCATATTGCTATTATATAAACTGTMCGAACGTAATCAAATTTTTTTGGTGGTATTTTTTGTATATGTAATGGATATTTAAGCTTCGCTGCAAACGAATTTTACATTTTTTTAAAATATAATTCGCTTTTAAATTCACTTTTTTGTCGCGTACAACTCTTTTCAAAACAACTTCGCTTTCATCTACGAGTATATGCGCAAAATATTGCAATCAATATAAAACTTTCGATGCATTTTTATGCGTGCGCTGCCACCCTCTCGCATGTCTGCTCTGAGCGCGTGAAATTGATAATGTTAGCAACGAAGGATGTAGATTATTATATTATGGCGCTGCTGGCGGTTCAACCAAGAGCTGYAGCTAAGTGAAACTTACGTGTAGGATGAGACGCTACAAAGAGAGCAGGCGGYGAACGACCGAGCATTCGAAATGCTGCCGCTTGTGGCGCATTTGTCGACAATGTTGCCGGTCTACAAGCTCAACACAAATTTGTGCGCTCGACTATGTGGCGATTACTTTTCTGCCAGTTTTGTATGCTTTTATGTTGGTCATACATATTTTATTTTTTGAAGTTTTATTATTATTTTTTTTTTTTTTTTGGCAATGCTGCAGCAAAAAAACCCATAATTTCGTTATTTATTTTCTTCCGATTGCCGTTGTCCAAATGTTGTCAGACAGGCTTGTCTGCTTTTCTGCCACCACAGATATCCCACCAGCGCACGCCATCCATTCATTCTTGCAGATAGCGATGGATATTCAGCTGCAGCCACATTGTCTTTATTGTGTAGCGCATTTTGTGTCGCGGATACTTTTTCGTATACAGTCAAAAGCATCGGCATTGCAAAGACATTCGCATATAGGCCACAGTGGCCCCACCGCACGTGTGCTTAGCCAGCGTACTGACCAGTTTGTTGGCTGGCTTCGTCGTTGGCAGAATGGCCACATAAAATGCACTTTTATTGTATGGCAGCCTGCTTGACTGCGGCGCGCGGCTTGGCAGTCACTTGATGCAGCTGCACATAGATGACAGCTTTCACGAGATGTTTATTTCATAATTAGCCGCACAAAGCCAAAGTGATCCGATCCGCTGCCACAGGCAACGCAGTATGACTCCGTGTTKTTGTTACTGTTTTTGGCTGTATTTCATTTTTATCGTAGCTGGTTGTTTACGCTTTTTGCTCGCCAATCTGTATTATACCTTATGATAGACACGGCGGTTGCGCATTAACTGCTTTGTTATCAAATTGAGTGCGACAATGTTGGAAATGCAATTCTGTTGTAAATTGCCTGTTAGCCGTTGTCTAGCGGTGAGCCATACAATGTTGAGCTTACTATTTATTTGCGTGACGTGGTAATTCATGTGCGCATCCTTCGCATAACCTTCGGACTGCACACAATAGTAATTTGAAACGAAACTTCTGGAAATGATGATTTGCGAGTGAATAATGCGAAGCATCGAAATAATGGTAATGTGATTACTGCCGAATAGGCGATGAGGTCGTTTCGGCATTATACACAACATTGTCTGAGTGAATTTGATAGTATGTAATCAACAAAGTGAATATTTGCKTTGAAATGCATATTGCTGCCCAGCYACAAGACAGAAACATATTTGCTATSGATTTTGGTGAAACGTTCCTCAACGCCAATATACCGTTAAAAAAGATCAACAATCCAAATGTTAAATATATATATATTTTTTTTTTTTAAATATACCAACTACCAAATTCCCTGTGAATCAAAATTGCGGCAGTGTTACAACAACAACTGTACAACAAAGTCCTAACTGAGCTAAAAACAAAAGCTACCAATAATTATATTTGGATATCTGTASACGAGACAACGGACTTTTACTACATCAACCACTGGTCATGAACTTTATTTTCGGAATAGAGACGTTCAATGGACTGCAAAGAGTAGTAGATTTATTTAATAGCGACGATAGAGGCCATTCCACTGTCGCTTATATAAAACTGAACAAAGTTTATTGTAACCCGAGGTAAAGAAATAAAAGAATATATGCCTTGTCGAACAAGTACGAACCTCGACATCTACTGTAGAAAAAGCAAAAAAGCATGTTTTGAAAAGCAGAATGCCATTCTCGGAAGAAATAAGGAATACAAATCCCTTAAGGAAATAAACGATATTTTGCAACAAGGTACAGAAGCCACAGATTCATACGCGAAAAAACTTTYTCCAACAGAGCTGACTCTATTTTTATACTTTGCCGCATACCTTCCGCTCCTTCAGCAAAATTTGTTTAATCTCTTCGTTCGCTTCCACGGAGCGRCAATTTCAGTTTGGGGAACAAGAAAAAATCACACTGAACCCAATCGGGTGAATACGMTCGGTGTTCAATGGTAGTCCATAGAGAAATTGATTTTTGTATTTTTAGATGATTTTGACGAAATCTTCCTCCGCTTGTCAAGCACTTTTTTGCCCAGAAAACATGACCAATCCATGCCGCACAGCAAATAAGTGAATGGCAAAGTTGAATGACGAAGAGCTACTCCAAAATGTGCCATGAAAATGTGTGAAATGACATCCAATGTGTTAAGTGGATCTTTGGTATAGAACCTTTATGCCTTCAACCACATCATAAAGTATATTTTTCTCTATGCAAGGTTTTCTTCATCGTTGGCTTATAATCTATTCAGATCGAYAATTGTGCTCACCAAAATGTTTGCGAAGTTCTCTATAAGTTTGTAGCACAAAAGATCAGTTTTGTTCTAATGTAAGGTAATGTAAGTTGTCAAACAGCTAAGTGTACTTCTCGTAAATTTTTATATAATATTTAATAAAAATACAATTATATATATTTTAAAAGTGCATATAATTTATAGAGACCAATACCATAGAGATTTACGAATCACTGCTGTAGTTGACTTATTGTGCGAAAACCATGCCACCTCACAAACCCAACACGCTCATATATTATGGTATATAATTTATTATTCTTGGTACTAATTGTTTGCGCGTGTTTCCAATCTGATTTTATTATATATACATACATTATTTTTAATCCATTAATTAAGATGTACTTATGTCAAATCAAGCGCGCTGCTTTTCATCTATATTTCTCTCCGYAGTTTAAAAAGATTTATTCCAATTCTCCGTTTTCATTTCAGGTGTGTTTCATTTGCGAAACAACCAAATGCACTTAACCATTATCTTTTCTTCCATATCAAGGTTGGCAGATTAATTAMAACTTTTTCTTTTGATTACCACACACCACATATAAACGGCTTTATGGGTGTGGATGAGAGAATGTTTAAAATTCTCATATGCAAAAAAGTTATCTTTCATAATTATTGCATTAAAAATGTATCAATCACAGTGTATTTAAGCTTTCGCAAATGATAWGTTATGTCTYCCACGCCTACCCTCTACYATGAACAAGGTATATTAAGTATGGTAGGAAGTTTGTACCACCCAAGACCTGTCCCTCTGTCTGTCTGTATACACACGAACTGATCTCTCAGAGTTGGAGATTGCGATCTGAATTTTGTATATGCCCTTTTTTCGACAAGACTCCTTCGTTTCGCCAATAACGGACCACCATAGCATATAGCTATCATACAAACTGACCGATCCAAATCAAGTTCTTTTAAWAAAAACTTTCTTATTTGACAGGATATTTTCGAGAGCTTTGGCATATATTATTGTTCAAGACTACAATATGCAAACATCTTGCTTCGAACCACTAATGGCATACAGCTGCCACACAAACTAACTGAATAAAATTATGTTCAAATGTTTTATACCTTGTTATGCTATAAGAAATTCACATGTAAAAGGTATTATAGCGGAATTGGTGCAGCCGAAGTTAATATTACTTGYTTTCTTATGAGCTGATAGAATGTGACAGGGGGAACAATTAATTTGATTAAACTTAAAGTCGCACTGAGTTGATTTATTGATTGAAAATACAGTTATATACAAATATTGATTGAAAAAGTAGGTAGAAATACAAGACCCGTTTGCTATTCAAGTTCGTACTAAAAATAGTTTTTATGAAAAACAATCTAAAATGAAAAGTGAGGAACTTAGTGTAAATGAGTGGAAATACAATATAACAATATCCGGACTCATAAAGAAACACAACATTATCACGTATTTYAATACATATCTTTATTGTCGCCTTCAAAATAAGCGCTTTTGAGCCCATATAAACATGACAACGCTTAATCCAAATTTTCAAACACTATATTATAAATCTCGGTTGGGGGCTTTCATCGAATTTTGGATTATTTATAAACCAAAGTCTAGTCACCAGTAACGATGCGTTTGATGAACGTCAGCAACTTTAACAAGCATTAATTTTGGAGCCTCCACTCGAMGTCGTTTTTGCAAAAGATCTTTTGGTACAAGTCTTGCCTTCATACCCAAAACATTAACCAAAATGTAATGAGTCGTCCATAAGAAAGATTCAGATCATTTGTTATCTCTCCGATGTTAACACGATGATTTTCAAGCACTGTTTCTTTAACTTCGTCGATGTTATCGTCATCAACAGGGGAACAAATAAATGGTGAATGAAGAAAGTTTTCGATGACTTTACAATTTCCACTCAAATACTTGTTGATCTATTGCTCGGAGATGGATCTGAGGCGTTTCTTTAAGCTCGAGACAGCTAATAACACAGGAAATAACAGAAAAAGGATAAATACCATATATACGTCGACAGACATTCATCAATTAAGCCAATAATCTCGTATCACATTACGTCAGAGAGTGTCCTTAGATGCAGGAAAGCAGTAGAAGTAGCGACTGTATACCACAAGGGGGTTCCGGAAACGAAACAGCTGATGAGCAAAGTACAATCCGTATAGCTACCGAACAAGTACAGGAAATACGAAAGTCACTAACAACGAAATTTCCGAAAGGGCAGACAGACAGATCAGAGCGAGATGGAATGTCTTAAGTACATGTAGGATCGCCAAGATCATGTGCAAGAGCCCCTTAGYAAAACTCGCTTACTTCTTACTCACACGGTAATGAAAGGACTGACGCACGGCTTTTGGCCTCTTGACTTCTAGAACTTTTCTTAAGCATTTAGAGATTCGGAGTTCAAGGCACTAGATGAAGTATCAAACGAATACATCAAGTCGCTCTTAAAGTAAGTTCGCAAAAAGCATTGACCTTCTGTATGTCGAATACTTCACCATAAACTAAATTTAACTTCCATCTGGCATTAATAAAGACCAATAGATTAATGTATGGCGTGATAGCCGGCCAATATAACCTAATCTAACCTAATTTATGAATTTATGAAACACCTATTTGCTACTTTTTTCATCGGTTTCAATTCCGAAGCCGACAACTTTTAGATTCTACAACACCACTTTCAGTATTTGTTCGCTAGGAAACTTTTTTCAGACATTTTTACAAAAAAAAATTAAATTTCGCGACACTTTTTTCAAATATTTGTAATTGGAAAAAAATCCTTCCTCCAAGACTTTAAGAATTATATCTCAAAGATTTTTGTAAACGTTTGTGATGATCGATTGAGTAGTGCTCGAGAAATCTTGCCAACCAACTTCAAAAGCACAGTTACGCAAAAAATGCGTTTAAAGACGGCGCATTTAGTCTAGC
Organism: Bactrocera latifrons; assembly: GCF_001853355.1. Classification (NCBI taxonomy): domain Eukaryota; kingdom Metazoa; phylum Arthropoda; class Insecta; order Diptera; family Tephritidae; genus Bactrocera; species Bactrocera latifrons. The sequence goes on from NW_017535097.1 coordinate 285,524, forward strand.
TAGACTCGGGCGCACAAGTTCTCAAGGTTGTATCACCGAAACTATTTCTCGGATCAACTTGAAAATTTAGAACAATATTCTAGAGGTATTTAAGAATTTAATAAGAAAATAAAAAAAATCTATTTTTTGAGACCCATTAACCCATGTAACCCCTTAAGTAGATTTTATTAATTTAATAGCCCTTTAGTTTTACAACCARTATTTATCACTTTTTAATTGAGCTTTTTTTTTAAGTACTTACACAACGTCATACATTCAAGCACAAGTTTCACTCAGCATSAAGTTCTTTACTGCTTTAACGATAATCGCACAAATGCATTTAGACYTTTTTAAAGCCGAAACAATTAGTACTTTACGACAGGCGCCAGCTAAGCGCCAAAATCAACGGTACCGGTTTTACTAATTTAATTGCGCACAAAATCAAAACAGAAGCAGCGGGATTGCCTTTGAATTTATATGTACAGCGATATGTCTAGTCTGGTATGTGCATTTGTTCGAAGATAGCATCTTATAAAAATATCTCTATGCTAATAATCGAAGCAACACAAATGGCGAACTGAAATGTGACACCTTCTGTGACATAAAAACCAGCGCGGACAGCTGCAGACGGCTTTTTTTTTTTGTCTTAACTCGAAAATCAACATAATCTTAACTAATTTATGTATAGTTTTAATCTGTTTGTGTTGATTATTCGATATTGATAGTTGAAAAAGGTGTTCAATATGTGTTCACACACAGCAGCTTGCAATCAGCTGTGACGATCAGCGCTGCTCTGTTTGTATGTTGTTATAAAGCTTCGTGTGTAGCAAGTGATTTGCATAGAAATTTCCTTAGTAAAATATGTGCGTTTCAGGTTTTTTGTTTATTGATATTAAATTAGTTTATATAGGATTTATTAACTTAATTAGCCTCACATTGATAGTTGAATATTTAAATTTTACTGCGAACAATGAAAAAGCGAATGACTTTTGATCACGAATACATGAGGGTTGTCGCTCGATAATTCACAAGCTATAGTTTAAAATTCATGAGTTAGTATATCGAATGTTAATCTTTCTAAAAATAACTAGTGAATCATATGTGCCATATATTAAAATGTTTATATAAAGTTAGGGGACACACCTAAAACAGCGAGTTTTGAAAATTAAACAAAAATATATTWAAAAAAAAAACTACTTTAATGTTTGTTTAAAATTTTAAAAATATGCTAATTCATAGATATTTTTAGAATATACCATATAATTTGTGAAATAAAAAAATGCTTCTCTCTCCTATGGCGCAAACAGCAAAGGTCCTCCACTGCTGCAGTGACTCCGTTCTTCTCTTTATATGAAACCTTAAAAATAAAATTCTCTCTACAAGATATTTGACTTGTAATAGAGCCAAATATCAAATTTCAAAAAAACTTATTTTTTTGCCAATCGTATAACTAGGTAGTCTTTTATACTTATTAGTGACTGTTTGCTGGGGCGTATGAGTGACTTTTTGTGTGAAGAAATTGATATTGAAATTGTAGTATTATAAGCAAAACTTGAAAAAAAAATAAATAAATAACCGCAACAACTCATAAAAATCTGATTGAACCCGTGATTTTCATTTTTAACAAAATTTTTTAGCTTTAATCGACCAAAAATCATATCCACTTATTTAGGGTTTTCCATAAATTGTATACTTTATTCACATTAATTATAAATTCAATSAATTAAATTTTTTTTTCGCTTTTCATGTGCTTAAATTTTTTACCGCAAGACCAAACACACAGTAAATGGGAATAACGTTATCTGCATAATATTTTTTAACACAGAAGCAATTTTCGATAATTCGCTGGTTTATATTGCATCAACACATACATACATAAGTTATAAAAATTCAAAACATTTTGTATCAGTTCTCCATATTTATTTTAAAAAAATATACATAACTACATCGTACATAAATATATATGTGCGTGTGTGTGTACATGCTAGCGCATGCGGTGTAATATAAGACTCTGGAATTCTATTGCCGCTACTAATTGCTTGTTTTCCCATGTTACACGAAAAGTGTGGCAAATATGAAATAACTAAGCGTTAAGCATAAAAATTTGTTGTTGTGTTATGCATGTAACATGTGTCGTATGTATGCTTGTAATATATGTAAAAGTAATTTGCGATATTTTGAAAATTTGATTAGATTTTGAAGTGATTTTGGCTTAAAAGCCGTTTTATGTTATCAAAAATGCATATTTTCGAAAATATGATTTAGGTAATTATTAACAGCATTTCATGTGCAAAGGCGTGGCATATTTGTGGTGGAATATGAAAATTACATAGGTACGATGAAATAATGTGGTCAACTCATAATTTGATTTAGCATTCAAACCATGAATTAATATAATTGTATGCAAAAACGCAAATAACGGATAATAGACCAAGTCCAGCACGAAGACCGTGGAGCGTCGTAGCAACTCGGGCTGACGTATGGAAGGACTTGGCACTTTTTACATCGAAGCCGCCACCAGGTGACATGGCTTCGCTCTATGAGCTCTTGAAAAGTTACCAGAAGATCCGACGTTTTCGAAGTAAATTTTTTCAGCATAAGATTAGTATAGTTAGAATAATCTGATTTAGCCTCTTTTGAGAGGAATTTTTCTCCAGAAAAATCATTCCTTAAGAGGATACATGGGTTACCGGTTTTCTCTTATTAAATTCTAAAACACCTCTAGAATATTGTCCTAAATTTTCAAGTCAATCCGAATAGTAGTTTCGGAGATACGGTCTTGAGAACTTGTGCGCTCGTGACTAGCCAGGCTAAGARCRCCGTCTTTAAAYKMATTTTTCTCGAAACTGTRTTTTTGAAGTCGGTTRGCAAGATTCCTCGAGAAMTACTCAATTGATCTTCATGAAATTTTTGTCAGGTCTTTGAGATACAATTCTTGAAGACTTGGACGAAGGATTTTGTTTTCGATTACAAGCACGACTACGTCTCAGATGGTCCATCCGTTGAGTCTAATTTTTGATGTCTCGTTCGAGTATTTCGACTGGTAACTTGCGTATCACACGCGTAATGTTTTGCTCTAAAGTCTGAATCGAAGCGGAATTGTCCGCATAGACTTTAGACTTTACATACCCGACAGGAAGAAGTCTAACAGTGTGATAACACACGATCTTCGTGGCCAACTAACCGGCCCAAAACGTTAAAGTTTCTGCTCACCGAAATGTTCTCTCATTAAATTCATTGATTAATGCGATGTGTGAGAAGTGATGTTGTCTTGTTGAAACCAAATGTCGCTGAGATCAGTAGCTTCAGTTTCATGCATCAAATAGTCGGTTATCACGTCGTTATCGGTCATCATTGACGGTTAAGTTCTCACCGGCAACATTTTTGAAAAAATATGGACCGACGATTCCACTGGCCCACAAACAACACCAAGCCATTGATTTTCTGGATACAATGGCAATTGTGCTTGTTTACACACCCAAAAAGCTAGAAATTGGCCTCATCGCTGAACAAAATTTGGCAAAAAAAAACCGTCGGATTTTCTTGGAACTTTTCAAGAGCCCATAGAAAATCGAGTTTTTGACTTACACAAATGGATGTAACTYGTTAACACATGGTACTTTGAGTGAATGTAACTTTGCAAACTCTCTTTAACACTTTAACCTCACTCAACTTACGTGTCTATCTAAACTAAAATTATATGGCAATCTTTCCTTCGACAATAATTGTTTCGCCAGCACCTCAAGGTCAGATCTAATCTACCATCTCRATATTAATCTATTTCAGACAGTACACATATATCTTCTGACTTGAATTCGCTGCCAAATCCAAAATCGATTTTATTAGCACCAACATGTACGCTTATGTAACAAATGGCAAAAGTGAACTTCTATTTTTAGTTGCCGCAACATACAAAACGACACCACAAAATAAAAACTAACACTATAAATACAATAGTGGAAAACCAAATTTATCACAAATGTGACGCAGCCCTTTGGAGCAACAGCAGAAGCAGCACTGCACGCTCCTATCTCTCACTAGTATCGCTCCATCAATGTCCATCACATTGCAATCTTACAACGAAATGCCAAATTGTAGTTACGTAAATAGCAAGTATAGAACTGTGTGTGTGTGTATGTGTGAGTGTGTGCGTGAACGAAGGTATGCCTCAATAAATTGCCATTCTGACAGCGACACAGCGACACGCAATTGACAATGTCACTAAAAACCAAACAAAATAGCAAATAGCACACTCAGCGGCAGCAAATGGAATAAAGCGCTGACAACAAACAAAGAATAATGGGAGCAAGTGAGTAGTGCGCGCATTAAGGAATGAATTACAAATGCGAGCGGACTACGCTGTTTGATATCTGTCGCACAGCGCTGTAATAAAGAAAAGGCTACAACACTAATGTCAGGTAAAAGCAGTGTTAAACTCTGAAACATCCATACGTGCATATGTGTGTATACATGTATGAGCGTATATTGCCATGTGTATGTATGTATTATTTGTAATCCAGCTTTGTGGAGTACTTATGCAGATACCCGTAAATTGTGGAGCCCAGTAAGCATTTAATGGTTTTAGTGAAAGCTTAATAGCGATTTAGATTCGATTACAGCTTGTAAAGCAGTATTTAAAGAAAATCGTATTCATTTTCACTTTCCACTTTCGCAAAGCGCAGCAAATTCATGAACGGAAGGAAGTTGACGCAGCGTTTTTGCGGTGTTTTTTGTTGAGGTATTGAATTTATTAAAGACCGTGCTGCTTTTTGGCGATTTTCTTAAAATCTTTTTTTTTTTTTTATTGGAAAGAAAGTCAAAAAGCTTTATACTTTTTTTGAGTAAAAAAAAAACTTTAATGTTTACTCAAAACTGTGAATTTTAAGCCGCCGTAGAACCAGATAGAGTTCAGTTGCCAAGTCCAAGAGGAGTAGTCATCATTTAGGATGCCCGCGCTTKACGCCAGAYTCTGCGGCCTCACAATCRATATCTTCTCCAGTGTATCATACCGTGGGAACGYCAAATGCTTACAGCGTRGTCCTGTCAWKRCGGTACAAGTGCAAAAARAGATGTTCCATTGTTTCCCCGGTGCCCTGCTCTAGACATTTCTTGTAGCCTTCTCGATCTGTCAGTCCCATTCTGCGGTCGTGTTCTTCCACCAKACAATGATCACTTAGTGTTCCCATTTCCTTTATCTAGAAGCATGATAGAGATCGTCCTATAGACAATGCAAGGGTTTCCTAATGTTTATCACGTTTTTGGATGTTAGCCGTACACCATTTTAGGCAATCTCGTCCACTATTTCATTGCCCTCGATGCCTTTGTGGCCTGACACCCAGTAGAACTGAAGTTGCTTACTTCAGGCAACACTTTCCATAGCTGCCCTGCTTYYCAAGACACATMTGGCCGAKAAGCGATACGAGRTTACTGCCTTSATTGCTGCTTCACTGTCTATGTAAGAAATGTTTACTCTGTATTTGGCTGCAGGTGCATTAGAGACCAACCTGGCTAACACTATTACCAAAGCAACCGAAAATTCCGAATATTCAGGATGCTAAGTAAGACTTATGAGCTGCTGAAACCGGGTTAAACGATTAATGGGGAATGCTACCGGCCAACTCATCAAATTGAAGCGATCGATGGCCGAAAAACAACCGGAATTTGCGACTGGACACTAGACAATAGTTTTAAATCTTGACAACGACACGACCTCCGTTTAAAAACTATTCGGAAAACAAACGTATGATAACATAAAAAAAAATATTTATAATAAATTTGAAATATTAAGTTAAGTGAACTTTAATATTTTTGCTAATTTAACGGTCTATTACAATTRGTTAACGTAACCCTTACTGTCAACCCACGTAACCCCAAGCCAGGCCAAATGCTCTTTACAAAACACCTGGCATTTTCCTCGCAGTTATTTTAAGAACAAAATGAAATGGACATTTTCCAAAATGTTTACACATAAMACTCATTCTAGCTGGCGGGACTCAACGGCGTCTAACCTTCTGTCAACTTTATTGCACCGACATGTGTTATTATTTGAACTGAAACTTCGAGCGTACTGACGCATACACCTTTTCGTATTCCATTATAGTCCTTTTTACTGTCATTAACATATTGTTAGATGTGTGTTAGAATGTGCATATGTCTAAATATAGCTCGAGTAGAATAAATACGATGCTTCCAGTGTTGCATAATTCATTGAAAGTATTTCATACACACATCCACATAAATGCATAGGTATGTTTATACATTTGAGGAAACCTATTTAGAAATATGCATTAATTTTTTTATTAATTTTTAAATATACAAAAGCTTCATTACATAAAAAAAAACATTTTTAAATATTTTTTACACATGCATACATAAGTCTGACGTATGCGAATTGTTTCCCATTGGGGCCATGACAACAACCTATTTGTTTTGCAAGTAACGCAAGCCAGAAATTAAAAAAAAACTTGGACAAACGCATGTCCTTGATTTAAATTCTTAGCAAGAACTGAAAAAACAATAAAACATTTCCAAACACAGCGTTGATATGACAGTTGAATCATTATCGCACCATTTCCACTGAGCTACAGAYTGAGCTATTATTATGCACTTTTCCCATAATTATGCCACTTGCCAGTTCTTACTGACACTTTTGCAGAATCAAACATACAATACAAACATGTTTTTATGTGAATAAAAGCATATTATCCTAAAACCAAATGCAACATACATATGTATGTGTGTCTACAATTAAGTTAAAATGGTTTATACTATTGCAAATTTAAATATTTTTTTCCATTCCTTGTTTGCTTGACTTTTAAGTCTCTTTATTTGCTTATTGTTCAAGTTTCTTCTCCGATTCGTGATGGACTTTGTGTTATTAACCGACCTAAGAAGCATTTTACAAATTTAAGGTGACTGAGACCAAATTCCAGCAAACTCATAAAAAGGACCGCCAATAAGGTAGTGTTTATTCATTCTTGAATAAATATTTTATTCTCTTCAAAGTAATCTCTCAATCTCTGATGTATTGCACTTCTGCCAGCCTTCTTTCCAATCATCAAARCATTTAAAAAAGTAATTATTGTGATYTTGTTTAACTACTCCTTCGACGTCCTTTCATGARCCTCTTCAGTTTTGGGAACAAAACAAGTCGTGGGGCTCAGGTCTGGGAAATACGGTGGTTGCAACCCAATCAGCGTGTTCTTTATATCTAAATATATGAGGGCAACGCATGGTGGAAAAACTAATTTTTAATCTTTCACAAATCCGACCATTTCTGGCGAATTATTTGGCGTAATTGCCCATAACTTGCAGRTAACATTCATTATTGACAGTACGACCCTCTGGTAAAAACTTATGATGCTCGACGCCCCTGCAATCGACGAAAACTGTTATCAAAACCTTCACATACGAGCTAATTTGGCGCGCTTTTTTCGGACTTGGTTCATGCGGCAGCTTSCATTGGGCTGATTGAGCACATCATGCTCATAAACCCATGTTTCGTCGTCACTTATGATCCTCTGGAGCAGATCTACGTTGTCGCGGACTGAATACAACATCTGCTTACAATGTATACGCGATTCGTCTTTTGGTCAAAAGTAAGCAATTTTAGCACAAAAACTGAAGACGAACTAGAACGCATTAAAGCAAAACAGCTGTTAAATAAACCTTGAAAATGGCCGACCCTGTCAGTATAATTAAGGAATGNCACAAAAACTGAAGACGAACTAGAACGCATTAAAGCAAAACAGCTGTTAAATAAACCTTGAAAATGGCCGACCCTGTCAGTATAATTAAGGAATGCGAGTATCAACATAACAACACAATCGATAATCGAATACTCGTAGCCCACGAAAATTCAAAAAGAGTTCAATTCCTAAKTCCAAGAGGAGTAGACATCRATGCCTTMGCTTGAAGCGAATTTTAACAGAATCTACGGCCTCATTATCGGTACCTCCTCAAATTTATCATACAGTGGAGACCCCAGATGCTTAAAGCGTAGTGGGAGGCAAGTGCACTAGAGATACTCCTTGCTTCCCTGGTACCCTGCACTACACATTTCTTGTAGTCTTCTCGATCTGACAGCCCYATCCTGCAGGCGTGTGTAGCCACCAGACAGTAACCAGTAAGTACTCCCATCATGTTTCCATCGAGTTTCAAATGTAATTTGTTTACTTCCGATCTACCGCTTTGCACATGACTTTTACAGTTTTGCACCCAGGTAGCTCGTTCCATCGGAACGATATATAAAAATTTATAATTTTTTGATGAACTCAATTTCTCAAGCCATTCTGAAAAATTATCGCCCTGCACATAATAAAKAATGTACAATATATATGAGCATTTCACATAATCAAATAGTGTAAACATTAAGGATGGCGAAAATAAATTCCAAATATGTCGAAAGTTCTCTTTGTCTTTTGAAATTAATTATTCATTTATTTMATTTTTCCGCAGCGTGCTATAATTGAGGCTTCGGTTACATGTGAAAAATTATAGTTATTTATAATTTTGGCGTCACCAGTCATTTCGGCGAGTCCTTGTGACTTTTGTGTCGCAGCAATTGAAACACCCAAATGCCACACGRAGCATGAAGGTCTCAGCTACTGCTGTTACATGCATTAGTAGGTGTAGTAGTTGTTCTTGTACAAGGCTRCTACTCTGCTGCTGTTACGCAAACGCACATGTCGTGAAGTGGTATGCCGACAGGTGAAGAGCCAAAAGGCAGGCAGGCCCAGACAAAGGCAACAGCAATGGCATAGGCTGCGGCTGCGGCAACAGTATACCTAACCAGCTGCCAACAGCGGTGGATAGACRTGCATACATACATATGTACATAAATTGGCATGTAAAAGCAATAGTTACTAAGACAACAAACACAAGTCCATTGGCATATTGTAACATTATACGCATAAGCCAAAGCAGCACGACTAACCGCCACACAACAACACGTCTTCCCGATAGCAGTGCAGCAAAAGGCAAGTTGCGAAATGAAAAACAAAAGTAGATACCACACACCAACCAGTCAGCGACACACGACAACAATAAACACAAAAACCTACAACAAAAGACAAGCAACGCTTTGCTTGCCTCACAATGTCGCGCTTTGATGAGCCACTTTTGGCTTGTTGCTGCATGCCACACACTTCAGGTACACAAGTGGCGTTTAAGAGTGYATAAATAAGTGAATAAGTAGTGCAAAAGTATGCCRAGGCGCTGTTGCAGTCAGCGTCGTTGCAGCGGCAGGCGGCAACACAGCCACTGCTTGGGAGGCTGTAGTCATCGGTGTCAGAGATGCACGTCTGCTTTTATGCTGCCAAATTTTTTATTTCTCCTTTTTCAGTCTCAAATTACCATCCGACACGTTGACTGCATCGCACTGCACACTTTGCTGCAGCCTTCCGCCGCTAACAGGAGTACTGCAATCACTACAAATGCAGTTCTGGGCTTAACGCCTAAGACTCATATCGAGCTTGTCATGTATAAAATTTTAAATGCTGATTCTGTCAGTATAATTTTRTTAGCTTCAAGAAAGCTTTAAGCGCCTAGGTGCTCGTTTATAARCAATATAGTGATTTTTGAATGTGATTTGATAAATATACTATTTWTGATCAAGYGTCAAGGAAGGAATTGTGTTTTAGTATGATTTCTCAGTGGACAAATAACTGCAAGAAATTGCCAAACTTCTAACCCCAAAAATAAAATCGCAGACGTGCCAAAATCAAGAGGAACCGCAAATTCATCCCACMCTACATATTAAATCTAGCACGATTGCACCACCACCAGTTAACTGGCATTTCGACCGCATGAGAAAATCGCTTACAATGTCAAAGCCTACCTCACACTGAAGTCAACAGTCAGCAGGCGTTCCCTCGCCGCATGAGRCAAGCGGTGATTGAAAGGGAAGCGAAATAAGCGACATGCCGTCGTGCTACGGWAAAAGTGATGCCAAGCGATTAAATTAATTGGTAATGTCAGGCGTAAAATGYTGGAAATAAGCACCGCATTACGCATTGGCTGCATAACGTTAACATAGTAATAAGCGTTTACACACATACATTGCATACTTACATAAGTTGATCGAGAGTGTCGCATGAGACAAGGGTGACTGTGCGAGGAGATATTTAAAATGTCGTTTATTGTGTCATTGAGAATAAACGGCCATGGTGGTTATGCTGCTAGCAGGTTATAACCGAAAAAAAAGTGTTTAATGGGACCACACAAATGTCCTTTGTGCAAAAAGGATTTGTAAAGCGATGTTTGAAAGCACTCTACTTCGCGAAAACATAAAGGCAAGCAGAATAAAAATTATGCAGTGTYTGTCGCGCAATATGACATTTATAATTTTATATTATGACCTTGCGGTCGTAATAATAATTAATATGCTAGTCTTAATTTCGAATGTCTTAAGTTTGAGTCAGAAGTCTGGAACAATTTTTGGGGTATTAAGGTTTAGTTAAACGGTATGCATTATTTTTGCATGAAATTGAAATTTTTATTTAGCATAGCCAAAATAACCGCGCCATTAGTTCTGATTTCTCCAGGCTGAATAAGGAAGCGAAGCAAATGGATCGCGTAGTGAACGAGGGCAAGTCGAAATATTTCCTGTCATCAAACAAACAGTCAACGCACTCGCGATTTGACTCCCACGTCACTGTTGACAGTCATAACTTAGAAGTCGTAGATAATTTCGTTTATCTTGGAACCAGTGATAACACMWACAACAATGTCAACCTTGAAATCCAACGCAGAATAACTCTTGCCAACAGTTGCTACTACGAACTGAGTAGGCAATTGAGAAGTGAAATACTCTTTGGACGAACAAAAACTAAACTCTATAAGTCACCCATTATTTCCGACCTGTCATATGGTGCAGAGGCACGGACGATGACAACACCCGACGACCTTGACGTTGTTCAGCGAATTAAAAGACAGCGGCTACGCTGTCTAGATCATGTCGTCCGAATGGATAAAAAAACTCCAGCTCTGAAAGTAYTGGACGCAGTAACCGTCGGGGAAAGTAGAAATGGACCTGCACTCCGTTGGAAAGACCAAGTGGAGAAGGATTTGGCTTCGCTTGGAATCTCCAATTGGTACCAAACAGCGAAATGGAAGAATGACTGGCGCGCTGCTGTAAACTCCGCTATAACCGCATAGGCTATGTACGCCAATAATATAGAAGCTAATCAAAATAATCCGTTTTTTTTTTTTTCAAAAACTTGTCGGCGTTTAAAGGTAATTTCATAATGCTAATCTCTGAAAAACCATATTGGCAACAGACTGGGACAAACGATTTTCAAAAKCTTCTTTTSAGTCGAATTTTTCATCACCAAAATCGTTTGTCATATACAAGAAAATCTATCAACTACTTGTTTCTAAGTCCAAACTATAATGTAGTTACATAAAAACACCTCAACCAAGCTTCCGGAGCTTCTGGCGACGCACTATCGATTTGTGTGGCCTGGCGTTATCCTTATAAAACACCATTTCTCTCGTATTGGCWAAGCTGGTCATATTAGGGCGAATGCTTACCTCATACGGGCCAGTTGTTGACATACAGGTTCGATTTTAGAATTTTACCGTACTGGGAGCCACATATAGTAGATGGTTCCCTGCTAATAYAACCAAACGCACATCAAACCTTTTCTGACAGTCAATCCTGATGTGGTCACTGCTTGCGCCGTCTCACGGCGATTYGATCAAAACCATTTTTGCTTGACGTTGTGGTAAGTGATTTTCATTAACATATATCATCCGTTTCAGATATTGATCAATTTGTTAGGGTTCAACAGTGATTCACAGATAAAAATTGGATCCATGACATACATGACTTTGTGTGAAGTCTTTTTATATATCTAACCTTATTTAACGGGTATCAAATAGTATTTTGCACCACGTTTAACTCCTGGAAAATCGAAAAAGTACTTCTATAACGTAGATCTTGACATCAAAAGTACCTTAACGGAATCGACGAAGTAAAAATTGCACATAATAGACTCTTAGAGTATTAGAACCTTAAAAGTAGTCAAATATTCAGCCGTTTTTTTTTTTTGAATTGATGAAAGGTATATAATTAAGTCCTAAGGTGCAATAGTATTCGGTTACAGCYTATAGTAGGTATATATATTAGAGACTTATTAGATCTCATAATAAAATCTCGCAACGGAGATAAACATACATAGTACTTGTATATTTTCTCCTTCGTATGTGAATTTTCTGATAAGAATTTGGCAATATTTTCAAAGGATCAGAAATTACAAAAATATCCATAATTTTAGACTTTACTTCAAACTCAGAACCATCTATTTATTAAAATATACTAAAATAAATTAATAATAATTTAATAATTCTAGGAGTATCGTCACATGGTCTGTGGTGCAATGTTTCTCAATTTCTAATTGCGCTTTAGAAAGAAATAAAATAACAGAACTTCGCTAAGCACATACATAAGTGTGTTTATGTAAATAAATATAGGTACCCGATCAACCAATGTCAAGTTGAAAAGCTTTGATCATAGCTTCTAAAAATAATCGAATGATTTAACCACAATTTTTTCTGTCCGCTCATTCAGCTGAAAACCAATTAACACAATATTACACGAGCTGTTAACGGCAAAGATGTTTGAGCACAAAACATATGTAAATATTTATAGTACATACATATCATACATGTATGCATATTAGGTGCTTATTAAATGACAATTGAACGAATTATTAGTCTCATGCCCTGTTCGGAGGAAAGCATGTCGCAATGCGGATAAGTTCAGAATTTTCCAACGCGATAGATAGTAACGAATCTTATTTAGAAATTCTTATATTCGTCTAAAGTGGAAACAATTTTGAATCAAAGAAGTTAAATATATTATTTGTTTTATTTTTGCATTTTCCCAAAATTTCGATTGTTTATACTTTTAAAAGTAACGTACTAAAATTTTAAAATGATATCTCAAATAGTTTTTGAGTTACAGCCTTGTAATCTGTAGCAACTCAGTTCAATCAGCAATTGTTCTTCCTAAACATATAAAACGTATAGTAAGTACCACCCTTATTGGACATATTTTTTAAATATTTTTAAAAGTGACTGCATTTGTATAAATCAAAGTAAATTGTCAATAAATATAAATATTTATAATATAAAATATACATGAAATATTTATACAGGGTTTTCCAAAAAGTGTTATATGAACTCTTTTCATAAAAAAGCATACTGATTGTTAAGGAAATTCGAATGTTTTTCATTTAAGATAACGTACAATCAATACAATTAAGTTCTGATTATAACATCTTTAAAATGGCTCTCAATTTTCGAGTACATTTTCCAGTAAATCAAGTCAATAATACGTTTAATATTGACTTCTCAAGCTTGAAGAGAGTCTGATTTATTGCTAAATAACAATCACTTCAAATARTCTAACAAGATGTGGTCTAATGGTGTTAAATTTTAACTTATTGGATGTCATTCACATATCACAATTTCTTGAAATAATCRAATCTGCCAACTTTTCGCACAGCAATTCGGTCGTTGCACATGCTATGTGACGCGTTTCCCCGTCTTGTTATAACCAGATGTTGTCAAGAACAAATTCTTCCAATTGCGTCCATAAAGAGATGGTTGTCATCCATCTATACTGCTCTCCATTCACAGTAAAGGAGTGARCTACTTCATTTCGAAAGAAGTATGGACCGATGACGCCACCAGACTAAAATGACAATTTAGGTGAATGTAAATCATTCATGAATAATTCGTGGATTTTTTTCGCACTAGAATCGACAGTTGTGTYTATTTACCGCAACACTCAGATGAAGTGGGCCTCATCGAAGAACATGAYTTTCTTAAAAGCTCTTTATTGTTTTCAAGTTGTTTCAAAGCAAAATCAGCAAACTCACAACGTTTACGCTGGTCCAATGGCTTCAGTTCTTGAGTGAGAATAATTTGATTCGAATGAAAGTCTATATACTTTCTCAAAATCTGCCAAATTGTAGTTTGAGATACTCCCAATTCTTGAGAATGGCTTGGAATCGACAAATTGTGTTCTTCAGCAAAAATTGTCTGAACAGCTGCAATATTTTCATTTCTTTGAGCGGTTCTTAGACTTATTGGTACTTGAACATTATGTAAAGAACTCTCGAAAATTTCAACTATTCGACGAATAGCGAGCACAGGTGGACGCTTATTGTGTGTTACAATTGAAACACGATTATTTTTATAATAAAATTGAATAATTTGTAAACGTTGTGCTTGCGTATATCTTTTCATGAAGTAATTGTAAAAATTACATTTAAACAATATCCGAAGCGTCACTTAGAAATCATATCAGCCCTATTGGAAAACCCGGTATATATTTGAAGTATGTGGTATACATATTGGTTACTCACCGAAAGATTGATGACTGATGTTGCTGCTGAGATAATGCCGACGCTTCTAGCTAATATCAATATTAATTCACTTAATTAGTCGATTCGATCGTATTTGCATAATATTCATAATTTATTTTAATATTTCATTGATTTTTCGAATCGAATATAAACTTGTATCTGTATCTGTATGTGTTGTATATAGGTATGTAAGTTTTTCTACTATTTTAAATAGGAAACATTGACATCAATCCCCTTTCGCACTTTATTAAAATAGACAATCTTACACAGACTGCTGATAATTTGAAATAATTCTTTTTTTTTATAAATTTCCTGAATTTTTTTTTTAAACACTTTCACGAACACATATTTGCTGCTACCATTTTACCGAATGCACTCGTAAGTATGTATAATACGTATGTTCTAATAGTATGTCAACATCCGTTGAACACTTGAATTTTATATATTTAATTAAGTAACTGTAAACATTAAACATATTATTTTTAACGTATTTTTTAAATTTTGATTTTGAAATAGGACTTGTCGAAATATCTTCACTTATAATTAGTTAGCTCAGATGCGCTATGGCAGACGTGGGAGCTGTAGCTGGTTGAATATTGAGAATGGCTGTCTTAGTTTCCAATTCGATAATGCTTTCATAATGTCCTTAATGTACCGTAATATGTGTTGCAAAATGTAGTTCAAAGTTTCGCAATAGCAATGATATATAACGCATGAGTTATATATGTCTTTATTACGTCACTTTAGTCCAATGAATTGGGGGTTGGTTAGCACATATCACTACAATGAATGGATCGTCTCAAGCTCTAAATTCGAAGCGAATTAAGCTATCTGTACCGAAAATCTTATGAGGGAAAACAACTGTCTAGCTTTGGTGGACACGATCTCATTCGGTTATAGAAAAAATAGCTCTTAACTCCATTGACGCTCATCATGTGAAATTTACCTTAAAGTAAATCTAATTCAGACCAAAAATATGCATAAATGCACCTGTAGACTGAAACCATAAAATTGAGAAAAACTACACATGCTTCGGTATTTGCAGTATATASTTGTATGTATGTTACTTAGATGAATTGCAAAAACTGTAATGACCATATTCGTAATTGCTAATTTTACGTGCATATGGAACTAAGTTGAAATCAATACGAATCGACAATAACAATTATGGATATTCATATACCGATTTTAAGAGCGCATAATAGAATCACAAAGAAATTTATTACTGTCAGTTGAAATGCGTCGCGAATTGAAAGTTTTATGGGCTTGGCCCATCATATTGATTAATGTATGGTACTCCTGTGCTTGTGCGCTTAACCGTAAGACACGTGCGCATGCGTTTTGCAGGGGTAATATC
>NW_017535097.1:301639-329838 GCF_001853355.1 Bactrocera latifrons
TATATTATAGGATCTAGGATATTTTTTTGTGAGTGTTACACAATTTGTGACAAAAGTTGGTGACATATGATGCAGACCCTTTCGGAATTCTCCAAGTTGACAAGTTCATAACACCAACGTGCAAAGTATTTGAAATATTTGTTGTTTTTTGACACTTTACACTCATTTGAGCTGATAATGAAACGATAATTTTCAAAACTATTCAAAAATAGAGCGCATGCCATTGGAGTTCATACTCTCTATCACAATGATATAAGCTGACTCAAGTGGTAATGACTTTGAAATCAAGGCATGCGTATTCTTACATATGTATGTATGTAACACTAWGTTGCATTAGGGCAACTAAAGTATGCATTGTGATAGGCCACAAGAACATGCATCCATTATATAATATATAGTACCCGCATACCTATGTATGTATGTACATCTAATCATTTATATATTTTAYATAAAAGTTATTCTGCTTATTGGCGCGTGCACACTTCTTCTATATAGAGTCCACATTTGTTGCGAACTGTAACAAATTTTTCATGCAACCGCATTTCCTACTGCACACACGCTTGTAAAGTCTAATAATGCCYAAGGTTATCCTGTCCACCGGCATGTTGGCGTGCGGTAAAGCAAATCAGCGCAAGCAATGTTAAGAAGAAGGAAAAAAAACTAGAACAGCCAATAAAAAAATAAAATGTTGTGAAGAAAATAGAAAAACACAAAACACTTTGCCGGTTACTATCATAAAAACCACACGCACACGTCTGCYCGTGATGCAGCCAACGCATTACTCGCAGCGCACACATTTTTAACTTGGATGCTTGCTTTTTTATAAAAAAAAAAGTTTGATTTTTTACGCCACAAATGCTTTATTTGTTTGAATCGGTTTCTTATTATTATTTCTTCTTTTTTGTTGTGTTTTATGCCGCGCTTATACCATTAGCGTGCTGCTGCTTTCACACAGTCAGCGGAAATCGGCCGACGCTAACAAATCGCCGCCCGCCAAACACAGCAACGAAATTGGAGCAATTCAACGCACATCTTATTTGCCGGCAAAGGAAAACACACGAGACCAAACAATGAAATTAATAACGCATTACCGCAGCACAAACTTTAGGTTAAAGCAGCARCAAGATAATAATACATTTAATTAGGATTGTTGTTATTGCGTTWAYGCCAAACCGTACAGCGTCACTTTATACACGATTTATTTACCACTTTACTAAAATATCGGAGCATCACACATAACCGACAATATTCAACAACGAAACACGACTGAAAATTGACKGGCTGCAGGCTGTAGCAGAAAGTGAACTACAGAGGCCGCCAACAGTTGAAATGAAGTTTAGAATACATATGTATATATACGACGGCACATATGGAATATACATATGCGCTGACACCAATACATAAACAAAGACTGAGACCAGCTGGTCGCTCACGAACATCGATGCATTTACCTACTCGTATTGTAGTAACGGAAAGAGCAACCAAAGTGAGWACGCATGGGGCTGCTCATGGACACAACATAACCCAGTAGAGAATGCGAGGTTCGCTAAAGAGTTCTATCAACCAGTACAAGTTTTTCT
This sequence comes from Bactrocera latifrons, assembly GCF_001853355.1. Taxonomy (NCBI): domain Eukaryota; kingdom Metazoa; phylum Arthropoda; class Insecta; order Diptera; family Tephritidae; genus Bactrocera; species Bactrocera latifrons. The sequence continues at coordinate 303,220 of NW_017535097.1, forward strand.
ACCTATTCAACGCAGAATTCAATGAATAAGGACTGCGTTGATTTAAATTTTCCGTTCGTTTTTTTGTTTTTTTCCTTACTGTGCAATTAAAAATTTCAAATAAACAGATTTTTTTCCTAGTAGCTCAGAAGTCGGTCGGTTAGAGTAAATAAAAATTTAATTAACGCGAAAATGGCAAGCGAATGAAAGTGCGCGAGGACAGTTGGGTACCGAAGGAAAGAAACGTTCTTGTAAAAGAAAGGAACCACATGAATGTAAGAACGCTAAAAACGTTGTAACCGTTCTAAAGAAAAACCCAAGAATTTCAGGATGGAAATTGGCGTGGAAGGCTGACTGCTCAGAATCTGAGGACACAGAAGGTAGCTGRGCTGAAGACATACAAGGGAGTTCCGGATATAAACGCCGTCAAAAATTAAACCACAAAACATCATTTTGAAACGTTAAAAGGATTTGGTAAGAAAAATTTGAAAGATTTTGTTAAGATATTCGTGTACTGCATAATGGATGACGAGGCTTACGTTTTAATGGACTTTTCTRAGCTACCTAGACTGTCAAAAGGAGCAGCTCATTYTTTACATCTAGGTCTTTGGTCTTATCTTGCTTCATGTCACTATAGCAAAATAGCCTTAGAGTGGGTCCAACGGAATGGAGTGATTTTAGTATCTAAAGAACCGAATCCGCCTAACTATCCAAAATAAGGGCTGATTGAGATTCTTTACTGGCTTTAATAAAAAGAGAGATAAACGCAGACTTAAAAAAAAGTCGTTCTCAGCAGCTAGGAGAGTATCGAATCAATTAAAAGTCGCCATTTTTATTAAAGAAGACGCTGAAAGCAAATCGTGCATTTTGAGATACTTACTTGTTTTATRCGCTTCGTTGTTTCAGTACGAACTGTCACACAAAGCGAGGAAAGTTGTATGTGAATGGGCCTTAGCGTTTTATCTCCCTATGGATACATATATCAGATATTATGGTACGACGAACTGAGTCGATTTAGCCATATTTTTCTGTATGTACGCGAACTAGTTCCGCCGACGTCAGACTACCACTAAACAATCACAAAAGTTTTATTATGGAATAAATTCGTACGAACCTTTTATCAACCAGAGCTCAACGAAATTATCATAAATGTTTATCGTAATTCAAAAATGTCTTTGAATGTTAAACAAATCTCACCTGGGTTGCACAATTTCTTACTCTCGTTTCCTTGCTGAGTACTCTCGCTCACACACAGGCACATACCAAAGCATACTTTATTGTATGTAAGTATACACATTGGCACCGGCTGACGGATTTGATTGGATTTTGTATTTGTAAATGTAAACACTTAGGGTTTATATCCTTCCTTTATAATTCAAAAAGCCCTTAACGCTTCCGGGCATTACTAATTTCCTTTCAAAATGAACTTAATGCAAATGYGTGGTACGCCTATTATAATAATAAMAATTATATCGAAAAATCGCATTATTTTGAATATTTCGAGAAGTTAAAAACAGTTAGGCAAGTTTAAAAGAACGGATATTTGTTTGCATAGTTTCCAGCAATCGCGTTGCCAACTTCTTGCTTCAGCTGAAGTTCCGACCAGGGTTGCCGGAGGGCCGCTTATGTGTATGTACAAAGCGAAAACAAGTAAAATGTTTGAAAGCTATATAAAATTYTGGCAACTTGTATCGAATTTAAAAAAATTTAAAATTAATTTAAAAAATTACAAGCGCAAAATTAGAAGTTATAATGCAGCGGTTTTGAGATGAATAAATAACCAGTTGTAATTACCGGTTAGTTGAAATTTATATCCAACGAATATAACCATTTCGGCTGGAAATTAAATGTCTTTGCTATAAGTCAGTGCGCATAGCTCAATCTCCACCTAATTTGGGTATCGGGGCATAAAGGGGTAGCCGGCAATGAGCTAGCTGACGAATTAGCCSGATATGCGRCAGCGTCCAAGAGGACGGTGCCAAAACCATGCATCGCAGTGTGGTCCCACACTCTTAAGRAGCTGATCCGAACGAGGGAGAGAGTGTGGAGAGAACAGCGCTGGCAGCAGGCATCAGGAATGCGCCAGGCCAAGCTGCTTCTAGGAGGGTACAATCTTGCAGGGAAATAATTAACCTCCCTTGAGAAATTCCGCATCCTTGTCGAGCTCTACACAGAGCAATGCATGCTCAGGAAGCACWTGTCTAACATTGTCTCTACGCAAACTGCCGATTCTGCGATATAGAACAAGAAACCCCAGGACACCTGATTTTGGATTGCCCAACAATTTAAAGAAGCAGGCTAAAGGCCCTAGGTATCATTTGCGTGGACAGAGGACATCAGGTCCTGCTGAACAGTTCCAGCAGGTTCCTGGAACTGTTCAGAATGCTGGATCTAGGTGATCATATGTGATATGGGATCGGGTACAATAGACCGCAGGTCGCAGTGCAATACCTCAATCTTTAATATCAATTTAAACTCAAGGAATGGTGCCGTGTTGACAGCCCTTCCGTACCCACGACAGTCGTATCTACGTAAATAAAAGGGACCCGAATTATTTCCGGCCAAGGATTGAAAACTTCAGAATCAAGTCCGTTCCAGTGACTGTCGTGGGAATCATGATTTGTACTTACAAATTAATTTTCAATATTATTTAAAAGGTCACAAGAGAAGCTTCCTAAAATTCAATTTGCAAAAGAAAACAGCGATCATTTATTTCGCTTAACATCAAAAAACAGAAAACAAAGAACTATCGTAAACAACGGAATTTATGAATTTTTCATCGGAAAAGTATTTTATTATATGATATCATCATTTATAGAATCACTTAACGTCATTTAKGTAATATATGTATATGTAAGTTGAATTGGTATTTACCGTTATAGGTATTCCAGATGAAAGGTCGTGATGAATTCTTTTACAACTGGCCAACACTAAATAATCTCATTCAAGTCTGGCATAGCTGTAGTTTTTATGAAAATCCAGTAAAATTTGAGGTGTCCTTGAAATATAATATAGTTGATACCCGAAGTTGAAAATGTGTGTCATTGAAAATAATCTAAGAATCCTCCTGAGCAGTCACAACATTTTTTTTACTCGACCAAAAGTTTTCTCCAAACAATAAATTAAAAACGCGATGCGTATCAACTTCAAATATGCTTGATTAAAATATAGTAAAGAAGTTCGCCTGTCAGGAATATTTTTTTTACTTGTACGTCTGACTTTAAGTGTCCTATGCATTTTTTATGTCCACCACTCCCCACTTAATATGATTTTGTCCGTTATGCCATTTACGTTTACAAGTCCTTTCCTATATATTTCACACGTAATCCTTTTAAAATGTCCATTTATAATCCAAAAAATCCATTAAATCCTGATTCCATCCAAATCATTAATAATCCCAAAACTCCATTCCATTCCATCCATTCCAATTAACGTGAATAGAGGGGAGAAAATTATAATATTTGATTAGTACAGATATTACTTTTGCTTTTTTATTAAATTTGCTTCAGTTTTTGTTTTYTGTGTATGGAAAATTACAATAGGTTGCATCTTCTTCGATACCGTTTAAATTACTTTCATTCAAAGTAGATGCAATTAAAATTCAAAAGAATTTACTGAATTCGGTTTAGAAATTTAAAAAAGTAATATTATAAGTGTTAAAATATTTAAAATAGAATGTTTTTTATCAAGTCATCTTGCCTTAAAATATGTAAACTCCATGATAAGAAAGCTTATGTATGCGGAAACTTTAATTTTTCAGTAGGTATGCTTATGACAGACCATACGTTTATTCGATGAATGGTATCGTATTACGAGTTGTTTATTTTATAGTGCAGTTTACAAGTTCGAGCGGGAGCGAGATCTTGACCTGGAGTATGAACGTCGGACAGGTGAATAAGTTGGTGACCCACGGCGACGACCACGTGGTGAAAAAGAGCGGGAWCTTCATGTAAATAAAGAGAAAATATTATTTATTCAGATACCCATAAAAAAAATATATATTTCATATMCATACCGGTCACCTCGTGGCCCACGACCACCACGATCGCCTTCACCGGAGTCTTCACGTACTCGTATATATGAGACTTCTCCCTTTAAATAAATTGTTGTTTATATCATATGAATGTTGAAATTAAAGTTTATCAAAATGTATAAAAATATAATTTTAAATATCTCCTATTATATTTTAGCTATAACAGATGCTGGCTGCCCTTCGTTTATAGCATGTAAGTAAGCGACTTACTTACCTCGTGAGATCTAAAGCGAGAGTCATCCAATTTTTTTATAGCATATTTCATATCTTCATGCCGTAAAAATTCAACGACACCTGTACCATCCTTATACGCATCAGCAAAACACACATCACCCGCTTCTCTCATATGATCTTTTAAATCTTGCCATGAGCCAGAAGATGGTAAACCAGTTACCATGACTCGATATTGTGAACGCTTGGTAGGTGGCCCACGACCGCCACCGCCTCCACCACCACCACCACGACCACCATCATTGCGATTACGGTCATTACGATTACCACGGAAACTGCCTGGTCCCCCTCCTCGAGGAAACTCTACACGCAATCTGTATCCATCATAGTCGTAACCATCTCGAGCTTTCACTGCATCCTCTGCATCTCGAGCATCTTCAAACTCCACAAATGCAAATGGCGGACCACGCCTGTTTTTTAAGTCGACAAATGTTACTTTACCAAATTTATGAAACAAATCCTGAATATCCTTTGTACGAATATCTGGAGGCAAATTCCCAATATAAATACGACTTTCAGTACGAGACATTCTAAGTTTGTTTTATTGAAGTTTTCCTCCGTCGTTTACTTCAAGTAAAAATATTTGCTTGTAATTTTCCAGACACGCGATAATGCTATGTTTTATTCAGGTAGTTTCCAAAGAATGGCGTATATCTGCAAATATATACAATGCGTAYAAAGTTCAATTTCATTTAAGGATAGTACAGAACAGGGTTACCCAGATGATTTCAATTCCAAACTATAAAAATGTAAATGCCGTACGTAGTWATATAAAAAAGTATATTTTAGTTTTACTTACTAACGAAAGTAATTTAAAAAAATTCACTTTATAAGTAAATAATTATTATTGTTCAATTTCATGTTATWGTTGTTCACAACTTGATTCGTTGGATCCTTCACAATTTACGCAATCTATTCGAATTCAATTATCACTCGAAACACACATTTTCATTGGATGGAAAACTTTAATTTGACGTTATAGAAACTATCATTAATTTTTTTACCCTACAACTTTATATTATTGTATTATGGTAGAGTTGGAGAAGAACATTCTTCTAAAATGTTTACGGCATCCCCACAAACAATTTTAGAACGCTAAATCCGGAAGTGCTAGCAATAGTACCAATAGATACTGTACATTGCTAATGTTTAGCAATTGATGTCTAGACATATTCCATGACATCCATTGCTAGCAATGAACTGTGATCTTGATAGTTTGACATAGCAGATTCCATTGATCGTATTTAATTATTGATGTCCATTTTTCTGTATAATAATAATTAATGAAACCCACTTCTACGGAAAAGTAGATTGCTACTTTCTACTTTTTCCTTCTTCTCGAAAATGTTTGTCATTCTCATAAAATTTTCAAGACCTCAAACACGCGCTATATAATGGCAAATACTCACTTAAGGAAATGTTAGCAATATACATTGCCTATGAAGATGCGGCGTTATGAAATTCCCAAAAATTTTATAACATTTGTACGCAAAACTTTGCTATCAGCTACGACTTGAATGAAAAATTTATAACAAAACGGAGTTTAACTTCGAAATATGAGAGGGGATTGTAGATGAGTACGTATATTTCAACTTGAATTCAATTTCTTGATCGTGTAGCTACGGGTTAAACTTGAAATGCTTCATATTAATCATTCCATTCCGTTTTGTTCCTCAATTTTAGATAAATATAAATGTTCGCCATTATTAGCATTGATTGTGGCATTTGTGTGAAKTGATTACTACGTGCTGTTTTGTTCATGACAAAAAAGTTTTTATATATTGCTTCATAGAAATATTAATATTTTACTGGTGTAAATAAATATCTATAAAAAACATGTCTCGCAGTGAAAGTCGCATATATGTTGGAAACTTACCTCCAGATATTCGAACAAAGGATATTCAAGATCTATTTCACAAATTCGGTAAAGTATCATTCGTAGATTTGAAAAATAGGCGTGGTCCGCCATTTGCWTTTGTTGAATTCGATGATGCACGCGATGCTGAAGACGCAGTAAAAGCCCGCGATGGTTACGACTATGATGGATATAGATTACGTGTGGAATTTCCCCGTGGTGGTGGACCAGGTAGTTTTCGAGGAAATCGAAATGACCGAAATAGAAATGATGGCGGCCGTGGTGGAGGCGGTGGCGGTCGTGGACCACCAACTAAACGTTCTCAATATCGAGTCATGGTTACAGGTTTGCCATCGTCTGGCTCATGGCAAGATTTAAAAGACCATATGAGAGAAGCGGGTGATGTGTGCTTTGCTGATGCGTATAAGGATGGAACAGGTGTTGTAGAATTTTTGCGCCATGAAGACATGAGATATGCAATAAAAAAATTAGATGATTCCCGCTTTAGGTCGCATGAGGTTAGTATACACCAAATTTCAAATTAAGAAGAAATATGAATATAAAATGTATAGCATAAACCATATTTGAATAACTCATAATTGTTTCATAGGGTGAGGTTTCATATATTCGTGTTCGAGAGGATAATGTTGAAGGCGATCGTGGTGGACGTGATAATCGCGACAGGTATGTAGAATTAATAAATATTTATATTTAAGATTGTTAAAATTAAAYCACCTTCATACGTAGGTCCCGGTCATTTTCTCCGCGCGCACGCCGCCGTGGTACTCCTACATATTCTCCTCTACGCCGCTCATATTCCAGGTCAAGGTCTCGTTCACGCTCAAATTTTTAATTTAATATTCTTACAAGTTTTTAAATATTCACACAAACTCAACCAAATAACTATAATAATTGGAAGAATAACAGAGAATAACATCCGAAAATTGATGATTTATGTGCCGATGATTATATACAATTATTCTTTAAATCTCACAAGTATATTTTGCGGTTTTGTTGAAATTTATCTCTAAAGTACTCAATACAAAGTGAAATATCTTATTTTTTCACAACTAGGTTCTCAGAAACTTACATTCGAACTTAACATAGTTACACGCAGTAAATTTTTGCGAAGAAATTGAAATATTTGTTATGAATTATTTTCCTATAAAACTAAACAACAACAAAACGTTTTAATAACCATACCTTTTTGATTTTGTTAAAATTTCTTAACTAATAAAAAAAAAAAAATTTGAATTATGTTATAATATTAATATATTTTTCTTCTTTCCGCTCTATTCACGTAAAATGTTATGGATGGAATGGAAATATGGATTATTGGGAGTAACTAACATGAAAATATGGATAGCAGGATTGTGAGGATTTGGATATTTATTTAAGGATGAGAATATATTTACTGCTGAACATCTATCTTAAGTGATATTTTCGCGCGGGATTTCATTTCTTCTTTCTATTCAACGTACCGGATTGCTGCTACTATATTTAATTAAATTTCTTCTGTAATATGCCGTAAGAGAATACCCTCTTGAATGTAGCAGCTTCCTGCGTTACACTTCTTATCTATCCCACTGTTTTCGCTTCGCTTATATTTCATACATTTATAATTCAATGGAGAAGGAACATAAAATTGATTATACATATTGTATAGGACAGGACAATTTATAGGACTGCGAGGGAGGATTATTAATTTTACCTTAAAAATTATACTTAGCTTTCAAATCAACAATGTAAAGTCTGCAATAGAGCCTTTAAACCTTTGAGTGAAAATTCGGATTAAACTCAAGGAAATAGACATTGCGATTGGAATTCATTAGTACTATCTTCCGTAATACTAGAAAGGAGTAAATTCGAAGTTGAAAAGCGCAAGCATTGAATTAAAAATGCCTTGGAATTGGTATGGACTTTTTTGTTTCAACAGTTCAGTACATTGGACGTCCTTAGGAAACTCATTCTGCTATAAAGGATTCAAAACATAACTTGAAAGGTCCCCATTTAGCCTAACACTTATCCACCACATCATTTGGATTTCACCATTATCTACGAAGTCAAATGGATTTTAGAAGAAAAGGAAAGGTCGAGGTATTTTTTTGTGTCATCATACACACACTAGACTTAAAAGGCTTCGAACATAAAATTWCTTAGGATTTTTGGATTTGTCTGACTGGTAAATATATTGCCCAATTACTTAACCAATATTTTGTTACGTTTTTACCCATTAATGCTGATTTTAATAAGCAAAAAACTTAAAAATCTCTACACCCAACACATTAATCTGAAGCGTGTATGCGAATTAAACTATTTTGTTTCCTATTACATTCTTAATTTTTTCCGAATTCGCACCTTCATTTGTTCAGAATAATCCTATTAGTCTCCTACATAAATTTKGACATTCTACGAATTAATATTACAGATTTTATTTCCTTTGTGAACAGCTTGGCGCAAACCTTTATTGCAAATTTATTCGTAATAACAAAAATACAATAATTTTCAATTATGTACCATATAAAATAATTTTTCATTTATGCAATAACTTCAAATATATTTTTAAATCATTTCGTAAATAAAACAAAACACTTATTCACAGCAACAAATTGCGCTTTTTACTGTTTCATAAACGATACTAGGTACTAAATAGCCGAAAACGAATGTGTAGAACAGAATGACAGCAAAATATTTAATGATCCTGAAAATTGAAGGGATCCCACCTATCGAAGGAAAGTATGAAAAATCTATTTTTGCTTTCAGTCAGAATTTTGCACCTTCAATTTTTGCCTTTTTATCCATGCGTCGAACTCCAGAYTTCCGGGTTAACAAGAGATAAGAACTGTATATGAAATCGAATACTTTGGTGTACTAGTATAAATACAATAGCTAAGCCACAACATATTCACTATTGTACACGAATGCTGCACCTAATCMATTATGCATTTTAGTTACTATTAATAATGAGAAAATTGTTGSAACCATAAATAATGCGTAAATGTCAAATATACTTCAAAACACAACCTACAAATTGACGTATTCGCATTAAAGTATTAAATTTGATTGGTAATAATTTTTTTCCTTAATAATTCAACSAAATGAGTTCACACAGTCGGACCTTGGTGATTTTCCAAAACCATGGYACAATATAATTTAGAACGAAGCAGAGAGACGCATGGTTTCCCACATAATTCCCACGACAGTCGGTTCTACGCACCGGATTTTATCCGGCCAAGGGCTGTTTTTTCGGCGCTCTAACACCGATTGGATCGGGATCAGTAAGTGTTAATGTTTTCCCACAATCAGGCTTTTAGGTAATGCACAAGCCAACTTTCACTTCATCAGGAAATCGAAAGCAGTAGACTTCACATTAATACCCAGGCTAAATACTGACTTGATTTTAACGAAAAACCCATACCAAAACCATAAATAATAAAATCATGAGTACTTATTTATATATTGCAAAATATTTTTTATTGTGACAGTTCAGCCAACTAGTTACCACATACTTAGTTTCGGTATTGTTTTACATACAAAATAAAACAAAAGAAATAAAGTACTCAATAATATTTATAAATTTACGCAATGTGCTGGTGGCTTCCCGGGTGTAATCGTATACATTACAAGTATTTTAAGTATTTTAAACGCAATCTTATGTTTACTTTTTTCAAAATATCAAATAATTTATTAACTATTTTTTTATGTTTTAATATAAGTTTTTTTTTTTTTTCTTTTTCGAATTATTTATTTACATAAGAATGTATGTATAAATTACTGGATGTTGTTTTGCCGTTTCTATAAAAAAAAATTTATTTTCGCAATACGAACGATGTAATGTATAAACATGTACAAAATGGTAGCATTACGAAAATATGATATATAAAAAAAAATCATAAACCCTTTACTTAGAAATATATACAATTACATATCTACAACTTAATTAATATTTTTTTCTTACTAGATACTAACTTTACTTGTGTATATATGCCAATTTTAATCGTATATGATAATATACTATTTCGACTTAGTGCTAGCATAGTTATTATTATACAAGTAGTTGATTAGATTTGGTTCGATCTCCAATTTTTGTTTTAGTATCGAACTCATCACAAACTCTGTTGAAACAATCGGACACTTTGGTATGCCCTGACGCGTCAAGTCCACACATAAATGCATATCATTGGGACACGTTACAATTATATATGACTCTGGCGATTGAGCATGTGTATCAGCGATTGCTTGTGATGTGCGTCGTTTTGCCTCGACTTTGCCACCGGATGCCTCAATCATGCGCACGATTTCAGTGCGCGACGGGAATACGTCGGGTGTTACAAAGAAATGTTTGCCAGCGAAGAGCGTATTTCGCACACTTGAATGCAGCACGGTATCTAGATGGAATTTTAGATTCTCATCGACAGGTATGTATTGTATYTTATACGGTTCTGGCGATAGGAAGCGACCCGCTTTGGCACTGTYCACCAACCAAGTTGACTTCARAACATAATTTACATGGCAAACGGCTTGAATTAGTTTGCAAGTGCGACTTTCTCGTGTCATAACCAAGAAGGTGGCTTCTTCTGGATTTTCCACAACAATACCACCAAGCGAACTGCAATAATTAAAAAAATAAGTTTTAATAACTTTCCGACAAGTTAATTCTAAACAAAATAATATTACATGGAATAATATTAATTAATAAATAATTTTCAAAATATSACAGTCTGATGTATTGATTGACAGTGTGATATATTTCTACTTACAGCACAGCTTTTTTCAGCGATTCTGGGTCGGCAACCTGCGAAAATATCACCTTCGGTGGTTTGTCATTCTGTGGGTATTCGATGCAAACTATGTTTTCAGGTATTTCTTCCTGATAAGGCGAAATTTTTTGACGCTTTGCCTTTTGCTCGGGAAATGGTTCGGCTAAAGAACGTTTGACACGTTCGTGTGCTTCCTGCGTTAGATTTATAGGTGCCTTCCATGCAGCTGATAATTAAAACATAAAAATAAGATAATAAATTGTACAGAAGTGGCAATAAAAACATTGAGCGAATATCTTTGTGTTCATAAATTCAATATGTCTTTACTTACACATCAATTGCGGTACTAGCGGATAATCGATTCTGAAGGGCGCCACCAGCGAATATTGCTGATACTTCTGATTTTCGTACTGCGACATTCCACTCAGATTTCCAATGCAAATATCTGCCAACCAAATGGCATTTACAATCGGTATATTCCATTCTTTAGCAGCGATGTATTTGTCGCCTTCGGGCKTCTTACAAATCAACACTGTGTTGTGTTTCGATAAATATGATGTGTATATGGCACCACATTCTTCTACCATTTGTTTAATGCGGAAACTCTCCTCACCTTCGAAACCGTACGTGGAAATAATATGCCTTTCCAGCGGCTTTTGATAACCGAATTGGCTGGGGAAAGGTAGATGTAATGCCTGCCATGGCGGCAGCAACTGTTTCTTGAAACAGATATCACTTAACCAGTAAGCGGTTATACAGCGCTTGGAGTCGCGCAAAGCCTGCATAACTACGCCATGACGTTGCGTGCGACAGAGCACATGTGTGACGCGTTGGCAATAGACGCGCTCAATGTCACCRCCAAATTGCCGTATAGTCTCCATCCAGATGGGTAGTTCATCGGCGTCAGTCTCGTCATATTCCACTATATAAAAGGTGCAGCCGACGAGAAAGAGATCAGGTGGCAACTTTAGATTTGGATTATGCCCGTAAAATTGCGGACGAGCTGGCGGCGGCATATTGGGGCGGCCCTGTATAAAACCAGCTGGTGTCATCACGCCTTGTGGCGTTTGCACCGGCTGGGTTTGAGGAATTTGAGCCACTGCAATTTGCTGCTGCACCCCGCCCGCAATACCCAAGTGCTGCGTATGTTGCTGAGAACCCGCTACAACAATTTGTTGTTGACCGGCACCCGRAGTCACAACATGTCCACCCGACGAAAGTTGAGTCTGCAAAAYCGCACCCGAACGTCGCAATTGCAATTGTTGTTGCTGAAGCATCATTAGCTCTTGCGGAGTGCGCGGTTGAGCGTTAGCCACCACGCTCTGTAACAGTTGCGTACCTGGTGGGATGCCGGGCTGTTGCAAAGCTGCATTATGTTGCTGTGTCATTAGTCGCAATCGCCCCGCAGCTGTGTCCTGCTGTTCCAGCACAACGCCCCCCGGTCCAATTTGCTGTTGTGGTGATTGCTGCGGTTGCTGCTGCTGTTGTAGCATGACACCGGTTTGCGACGCGTTGCCAGCGACTACCACTTGATGTTGTATTATTTGTTGCGGATGTTGTTGTAACGGTTGATCTGCAACGGGAGCACCGCTAGCTGATACAATCATGGTCTGTTGTTGCTGCATTTGAATAGCGCCACCGTTGTTGTTGCTCAAACGACTGTTCAGCATGTTCGCTAATGCAGTCTTTGTTTTCATGTTCATTTGCTGTTGTTGAGTTTGTTGCAAAACCTGCTGCTGCTGTTGCTGTGGAGTTCCACCTATTTGCTGTTGCGTTTCGGCCGAGCCCATAACCATCGGTCTCGATGCAAGTGTATTAATTATGTTTCCGCCAGGTGTTGTTGGTGTACTAGGTGTAGACGGCTGTTGTTCGTTGCCCATTGTGGTCTGACCGCCGGTGACCACTTGGATCCCGGGCTGCTGTTGTTGTGGTTGCTTTTGTGGTGTCAATTGTTGTTGTTGCAATTGTACTTGCTGCACTCGTAGTTGACGCTGTAGCAGCATTTGCTGATTGGCATCGGTTGCATTGAATTGGGGGACATTTGCTGATTGAGTCGGCTGTGGTGTTTGCGGATTACCAGCAACAATTTGTTGTTGTTGCTGTTGCGAAATCGGACTTAATCCGGGGGCTGCACCGGCGCGCACAACAACTTGTCGTGCACCTTGCTGTTGCAACCATTGCATTTGTTGTTGCTGCGTGAGACCTGCGGGCATTTGACTCTGCACAATGATATGAGTACCCGGTGTGGGTGCGCCTGCGGGTCGTTGCAACGCGGTACCCATTGCAGTGGACACAACATTTGGTGCACCTGGACGCGCTGGATATGGCACTTGCTGACGAAACATCAGACGCTTTTGATTTTGCTGTTGCAACTTTGCGATATATTCCATCTTCTTTACTGGGTCTAGGGTCATAAGATGTGCATGAGTCTTGTCATCGACTTGTATCACTTGCCGTTGGGGTTGTCCCTGCAATGCGGTGGTACCAGGTGGTAGGCCCGGTTGTTGCCATTGTCCCGGACGTACAGCACGTATGAATTGCTGAGGGGCTTGTAAGTTTCCCAATGAAGAGTTCGTTGCAATAATCTGTGTACCACCGACCACTACTGGAGACTGGGTTGGCTGTTGTTGCATTCCAGCGGGGTTCGGCTGTTGTTGTTGTTGTTGTTGCTGCTGCTGCTGTGGCGACCAATGTGGTTGCTGTTGCTGTTGTTGAGGTGAACTTTGTTGGATAATTAATTGCTGATGTTGCTGTTGGGCTTGTTGTTGTTGTTGTTGTTGTTGTTGGGGCGATTGACCAGCTGCAATTAATTGTTGTTGAGATAACTGTTGTTGCTGAATAACGACTGTTTGTTGTATTGGTGGCTGTTGTAGTATAATTTGTTGTTGCTGCTGTTGCTGTTGGGACGGCGCTCCCTCCACTGAATGCTGTTGTTGTAATGTTGGCTTCTGCTGTTGCAATATTATTTGGTTCTGCATATTACTGTTAGCAGGTATTGTCATCATTTGCTGTTGTGGAGACTGTTGCTGATGTTGTTGTTGTTGCGAAGCTTGTGTTGGCACAGTTTGCTGCTGTATTATAATCTGTTGTTGAGGATGTGGCTGTTGCAATTGTTGTTGGCCCACAATTATTGTATTTTGTTGTGGTTTACGTTGTTGTAATTGTATTTGCTGTTGTTGTTGCTGTATATACTGTAAACGTTGAGGATTATTGATAACTTGCTGATTAATTACAATTTGTTGTGGTTGCTGGGGCATGTTGCCAGGTTGATGTTGTTGTTGTAGTGGAATTCGCTGTTGTTGTGGATTAAGTATGACTTGCGTTTGTGTTATCATTTGCGGCGATTGCTGTGAATGTTGGATTTGTTGTTGTTGTTGTTGTTGTTGCAACATACTATTAGACCCATCAGTCCCATCTGCGGATTGTTGACGATGCGTATAGATTGGAGGAGGTTGCTGCTGAGTCTTAAGAACTTGCGTGGGACTTTGGGGAATTTGCTGCAATTGCTGCTGCTGATGCTGAGGGGATTGCTGCATTTGAATTGTTTGTTGCTGTTGTTGTGGTGATTGCTGCATAGGATGTTGTATTATTTGTTGCACAATTTGGGGTTGTGCTTGCTGTTGTTGTTGTTGCTGAGCTGTTAAATTTGTCTGATTAACTATAACGACGTTCTGATTATGTTGATTTTGTTGTAATATCTGTTGTTGTTGTTGCATACTGAGCTGTTGAAACTGCTGTTGACTAATAATAATCTTCGACTTGTTTGAAACCGTTATTTGCGTAGGGGTACCGCCAATACCAATTTGTTGTTGTTGTTGTGGTTGCTGCTGCTGCTGATGTTGCGGGGATTGTGATGGAATTTGAATTTGTTGACTTATTACCTGATGCTGTTGAAGTTGYTGTTGTGGTGTGTTCGATTGCTGTATGTTAGGACTCATTATTTGCTGCTGATAATTCGTTGAAATACCAGTCACCTGCTGCTGTTGAATAATTTGGGGTTGCTGTTGTTGTTGYTGTTGAACAATTTGCKGTTGTTGTTGTTGTTGTTGCGGCTGCGACTGGGACTGCGGTTGTGGCTGCAGCGTTTGCTGTATGATGCATACTTGACCCCCTGACATGGTCATTTGTTGCGGTTGACTAAATTGCATTGATGCCGGTTGTTGTTGTTGCTGTTGGGCCTGCTGCAATTGCTGCGGCTGAGGTGACATTCCCCCGATTAACATGCCAGATGGCTTCTGTTGCTGCTGCTGCTGTTGCTGGACGATTAACTGCTGTTGTTGTTGCTGTTGCTGCTGTATATTTATCAAGTGTTGCTGTTGCTGTTTGTGTTGTGATTGTTGCTGTTGTTGTATATTCATCATGTGACTTTGTATTAGCTGCTGCCCCTGCACAGTGGATGTGTTGATGACATGTCGTTGAGCAATTATTTGGTGYTGCTGATTGTTGGGATTAACCACAATTTGTTGCTGTACCTGAGGTTGTTGCAATGGCGATTGCCTAGCTGATTGGGGCTGTTGTTGTTGAATTTGCATGTTTTGTTGTTGCTGTTGCTGCTGCTGCTGTTGTTGTAACGCATGTTGCTGTTGTAATGCCTGTTGTTGTTGCAGTGCTTGCTGTTGCTTCAAATGCTGTTGCCGCATTATTAATGATTCGTGATTTGGACTTGGAGCTGACCGACTGAGCACTTGGGCCACCTGAACGGGATCAGTTGGGTCTATTGGCTTCATCTGTTGTAACATCTGTTGCTTTGTTTGTTGTGTGGTTGGTGTGGATTGCTGTGTTTGTGGTGACTGCGGAGCAGAAATATGTTGTGGACTTTGTTGTTGTTGAGCTTGTGTAATCCGCTGCGGTTGTTGAAATGGTTGTAACGTTTGTTGTTGTTGCGGTGACATCATTGACTGATGCTGGGGTGAACCCATAGCTCCAGCTAAACCTTGCGGCTGACGCTGTTGTCGATTTTGCATTTGCTGACGCATTTGTTGTTGCTGTTGCTGTGGTTGGGGTGAGTGAGGCGGTGGCGTCATTTGAAGAGCGGGTGACTGCCGTGGTGATTGTGGAGGCATCATGCTACCACTATTAGGGACGTGATTTTGCTGTTGTTGCAATGAAGGTGATTGTGATTGTGGATTTTGATTTAATCGGGGAGACTGTTGCATTTGTTGCTGTTGTTGTTGTTGYTGCTGTTGATGTTGCTGTATTTGTTGTTGAAATTTCTGTTGTTGTTGTATTAATTGTTGTTGCTGATGTTGTATTTGGCGCTGTAAAGCCTGTTGCTGTGGTGTCAAACTCTGCCCATTTTGTATATGTTGCTGAAGTTGCTGCTGTTGTTGCTGAAGAATATTTTGCTGGTGTAATATGTGTTGGTGTAACATTTGCGGCGACATTTGCACTGTTTGTTGTTGATGAGGTTGCTGAGATTGTGGGGACATCGGTATGGTGACATGTTGCGGAGACTGATTGGGTGGCTGAGGTGTGGTACAAGGCGTTCTAGATGCCGGAGTATGTCTGCCACTTGGAGTTTGCGGCGTCCGCGGTTGTGTTATGTTAACACCAACAGCTGTTGGTGTTGRAGTGGGAGTGCGTGGGTCGGGCAGCGGCGGTGGTCCACTTGAAGTGGGTGTAGATGGAGCGGTACGGGGTTGAGGAGGAAGATTAGGATGATTTGGTGGTTGTGGCTGGGGAGTTCGTGGTGTTTGTGGTAATTGTTGATGTTGTATTATTTGAATGTGATGTTGAGGACTCTTGAGATTTCTCTGTTGTTGCAAAACATTTCCTGGAACCATTTTAGTTTGGCTCTGCTGTTGCAGTTGAATTTGCTGCTGGGCCACAACATTTGGTACTATTTTTTGTTGAACAATTATTTGTTGAGGTTGTAAAGATGGTTGTTGTGTACCACCTAAAATTATTTGTTGTTGGTGTTGTTGTTGCTGTTGTTGAATATTACGTGGGCGTACAAACACAATTTGTTGTTGAGGATGTAATTGACTTTGTAATTGAGTATGTTGTTGAGGTTGTGATTGCACTTCCGTTTGTATTTGGGAAACAACAGGATTAGTATTTAATAAAACTTCGGGCAGTTGATTGTTCTCATTACATGAACTGTTTTCCTGCAATTGGGTTGCGGGGGGCTTATTTAAATCTTCTGCTGAATTTGTACTTGTTGATGGAAGGGTAGGTGGAATGGCTGGTAATGGTGGTAAAGAAGCTTGCAACTGCGATTTAATATTAGCAATGCTTTCCGCAGCATCGGCATCATCTACACTYGCACCGATTGTATTGTCAATACTACTCACAATACCACCCATATCATCATCATCAAATCCTAATATTGTAGATAATGTTTGTTCCACCGAGTCAACCATACTGCAATCAGATGTATTCGTAGTTGTAGTTGACGCAACAGGAACGGAGATGGGCATTTGTGTTATTGGTTTTGTTGCAGAAACGTGATTGTATGATGTGGAAATGTTTGTCAATTTAGGTACAATTTTAGGTTGGTCTACAATCTTGAGCAATCGAGGGTGGTAACCATCACAACTCAAAATTTTACCCTGTTTTAAGCAATCCAATACCCAGTCAGGGCTAACAATATTTACAGCTCCCTTTGTTGCACGATTATAAGCATTCCCACCTATACTGCCGCATATTAAGTGTGTAATACTCGCGTCGGCTGCGGTATTGACTTGAGCGCCATGAAATGTAAGGATAGCGTACAAACATTTAAAATCTTCACTTGACAAATTTGTTACTGCGAATTTAAGTGATTTGAAAAGGCGTTGCGTGCTTGGATCAAATGCTTTTGTTGACGCTAAACGTCCCAACTTGGCACTGTGTACTATCCATTGATCGGTAACTGGTATAACATTATAGAGATCCAAGTTCATAGCCAATTCTTCTTCAGTGTAGTTTGGTGCACACACCAGATGTGTAACCACATCTGATAAAAAACGTTTCGATTGGGCCCCACCATTTTTAAGCAGTTTTTCAACCTGTAATCATAAATAAGTACGATGTATTTATTTAACTAATAATAACCTAATATTAGAAACACCCTGTGGTAACTTGGCGCTCCAAATGAAAAACTATAACCAACTTGCTATCCGACAGATAACAAAGCGGGTATATAGCTCCACATGCATTTACCTACCTCTTCATCTAAATTTCCATCAACGAAATATCGTATATTCGCAAATAAATTTCCACTTATTTTCAAATTTTCCATATTTTCAAACACATTTCACACAAATTATGCATTCGCTTTTCTTTTGTTTTCCGTTTCGCACGTCTTCGTGCAGCGCTGTCGAATTTCGATCGCGACCTGCTCATTCACAATTCTACCAACTTGTAATACATAGCATTAACCACTTATTTTCGCTGTGTGCGCTATAAGATTATGTTCTGATTTATACCAATTGCTCGGGTAGAATCAAATCAGTGATTGTAATATTTTAATATCAGTTGTTCCATAAAAACACAGCAATATGAAAAGAAAGAACGCCACTTGACCGATTGAAGAGAAAAACTWCAAGATTTCACATGAAGTTAGCTTCAGTTAAATAAGCAAGCCGAATTGCCAGACGTTATTCAATATTCATCCCAATTAGAATTTCAATAAAAATAATTAGGAATCCATTTTTTAAAGTTTTATGTGTATTTGTGTACAATATTTATTTTATTCGGATATTTTATATTGTTTGAAAAAGTCAAGAAAACTAAAAATTAAGCGCTGAAATTTGTATACCTGGCAGCATTTTTATTGATTTTCGAAATTTATTATTTTTGTAATGTCAAATAAATTTGAAGTACGGCAACAACAAATGTACAACAAAAGTTTCCTAAAATTTTAGCGTCTTCAACTCGTAGCAAAATATTTGTGTTTTCTCCCCCATATACATTTTACCGAAACTTGAATAAGTTAATTTATTAAAGCAAATTGATAAAGAAGTGAA
Source organism: Bactrocera latifrons (assembly GCF_001853355.1). Taxonomy (NCBI): domain Eukaryota; kingdom Metazoa; phylum Arthropoda; class Insecta; order Diptera; family Tephritidae; genus Bactrocera; species Bactrocera latifrons. The sequence goes on from NW_017535097.1 coordinate 322,027, forward strand.
TTGTGATATGTGAATTTAACATTCGCTTTGTTTTTATTTCAAAGATTTCTTTAAAATGTCGAATGCCTGTAGCTGTRTCAAATAATATAAATTATGCCAGAAATTACTTAAATTTTTATTGGAATCAGTTTCTGTCTGGTTCGAAATACACATAAATTTCTACTTAAAGAAACATTAGCTACATTCTACAGTGCAAAACATTCAAACAACACAAAATTAGTCAATATGTCAACTTACCGTGGTGTAAATTTTCACGATTTGTGTAGGGTCTGCACGTCCCATACAGAGCAACGTATCAGTATATTTTCAGCTGATGGAAAGAGCAAAAATCTTTGCACTAAAATAGCCGATTGCCTGTCTTTGATGGTAAGTTTATAAATATTAAGTATGTGACACCTTAAAATTCATTGAACTTAATATTATTATAGGTTGACGAAAAAGATCGTCTCCCGAAGGTCTTATGTGTAACATGTTTGGGACAAGTGGAGGAAATCTATAAATTTCGAAATATTTGCAAAAATTCACAAAATGTGTTGAGTGATTGTTTGAAACAAGCTACGCAACATAATAGCGGGAAGATTTACATAAAAGATGATATTGCAACGAATACTGGCAAGAGTATAAATGTAGTGTGCAACAACACATCTAATATTCGGTTGAATGGTTGCACACCATCCACATTAGACGTCAGCAACAACCCGCAATATACAGCAATAACACCTCAGCAAAATTTTTCTAACTTTGGCGCAATTTCGACTAACAATGAGGTGCTTAACTCGATTATGCAGTCGATCGGCATACAAGTAATTCTTAAATGTTTTCAATAGATATAAAAGTATAAAATATCCAAACTTTACTTATATTTTTAGCAAACAACGGTCGCTAATCAAGCAGATAAGCCACTCATACAGGAATATACCATAACAATGGATAGTAAGGGAGCATTGAAGACTGAACCTGTACCGTACAAATCCGCTGTCTCTTATACACATCTAGATGTGTATAAGAGACAGGGAATATACCATAACAATGGATAGTAAGGGAGCATTGAAGACTGAACCTGTACCGTACAAATCCGATACAACTCCAGTGGCAAACTGTTTGCAACAGCCGGTTCAACAGCAAAGAAAGAATCTCTCTAAGGATTGTGATCACAAGTAAGTAAAATAATTRAAAAAAATTCCAACAGCAAATTCTTTAAAATTTTTATATTTTCAGAGCAATAACTGAGTTTCTTAAAATGAAACCAAACATAAAAGTCACTCCATTAGGAAAAAACAATAATAAAAAAATAGCAGAGCAACAACAACCGCAGCAATTGCAACTCCAGTCATCACAAATCATAAACCAACAAGATCAGCACAACAACACGCAGCATATTCATATTCAACAACAGCAACCCCTATCGCAATCCACAACAGCTGCCGCCAGTATGCAGTTACAACAATTGCAACAGCAATTGCAACAATTTCAATTACAACAACAGTTGCAGCAACAATTACAACAAATCACATCTCAATTACAACCACAGTCTACAATAACTCTTGGYCCTCCACCTACACCTGCCGTGGCGACAAGCCCAAGCAAAAGCAAAAAGCCTAAACTAAATTTCGTATTAACCTCACCTCCTTCACAGACACTTACGGCTTCATTACCACAACTATCAATGAATGCTGGAACACAACCCCCACAAATACAATTACAACTKCAAGCACCTCAGACACAATCACAGGCTACTGCGGCGACACTGCTGTCAAACTTGGCACCATTTTTACAGCAGCAGTCAGCACAAACGCTCAATTCGTCGAACATACTGCAAACACCAACGCCATCAACAACACCCACAACCYTAGTAACATCGCCGAATAAGTGTTATCTTCCTATAACTATCAAGGACGAAAATTCGGATCAACAAATTGTGGCCCATATAGATGCGAAAAACTTTATGCTCCCTACAACATATCAATTACAAATGAAAGTACAGCCACAGATCGCTACCGTAGATGGACAGCCAATTATGCAATTGGCACCGACATCTATACCTGCCACTCTGCAGTTGGCGGCATCAGCTTTAAATAGCCAATCMTTCCAAACGATAACGGGTAATATGCTGCAAACAATTCCAACAACTATACAATCATCACCAACACAACAACAGCAGCAGCAGGCACAGRTGCATCAACTTTCACTGAAACAACCAGCAGCGCATGTAACCTCCCAACAAATAATACGGCCGGTAACACAGTTCACTAACGACGTGGCCACTTCGACAAATGAACAAATAGAAGACTTTGTGCTGAATAAAGTGGATAATAATAAACAGATGGAAAAAGTGATAAAACAACAGAAATACAGGCTTTCACAGCAGGCTAGTAGTGGCAATATTGAAATAACACCAACAACAAATTTCAGACAAGAAATGCAACAAGTGACAAAACAAAACCAACAGCAACAWAAACAACAAAAATCAAACCCGCAGCAGCAAGCACACGACTCGCAAAAAGAAGAACAACAGTTGCAGGCACAGAAGCAACTACAAGATRTGGTAACATTACTAAGGCCACAGTCACAGAACGACGGAACGGTGCAGCGCGTAACAAACAAATCAACAATGAAGACACAACACCAAAAAGCGGCGTTGCAACAACCACCACCGCAAGCAGCAAAGCAAACGAAAATACCTATGTTGCAGAAAAACGATGTGACAATYAGCCGAATAAGCAATACTGCGCAAACTCAACAGCAACAACAAGAGCAGCAGCAAGCCTTATTGAAGCTTCTGCCTGCATCCACACTGGATGTAAAATCGAAAAACGCAAACGGCGTTGGGACGCAAATACAGCAACAACAACCTCAAATGCAATTTACATCAAAACAGCAAGATACTCAAATACCGAATGCTCCGTCCACCCAAAAGATAATGCGACAGACAGAAAACGTTTCATCARTACAATCTCAGTCCCACTTTTACACGCAACAAAAACAATCCTTGAATACAGCTAACGATACAGCTGCAAATGCAAGACCTCCACAGCARCARCAGCAGCAGCAGTTTTCTGCGAATGCCACTGAGAAAGACGATACGAAAGTGAAAACCGAAGGTGTGTCCGCGCACGGTGTCGGTCCCAACGGTCTGGAGTGTAGCCAATGTGGACGCGTCTTCAAGAAGAAAGAGCATCTGACTCAACACGTTAAGCTGCACGCCGGCTTACGGCCCTTCAAGTGCAAGGAGGAGCAATGCGGAAAGGCATTCAGTCGTAAGGAGCACCTAATGCGTCATGAAATCTCACATTCAGGTCGAAAACTGTTTAGTTGCGACGTGTGCCATAAACCATTCTCACGTAAAGATAACCTCAATAAGCATAGAAGGTGGGTAAACTTGGATTTGTTTCAGTGTAATCAGAAATAATAAATATCTAATATATWTCATACAGAATTCACACAACTGGCACAAACCTCTATAACTGTGAAACATGCAACAAACAGTTCGCTGTGCGCGCATATTACGAAGAGCATAAGCAGATGCATGAAGATGCCGCATCTGCTGGCATCAGAAATTCAAATCAAAAGGTATTTGTTTTTGCACAATTTTAACAATTTAAAATATTATTGATTTTTCTTTTTTTTTATTGTAATAGAATGAGAAAACAACAAATGGGTCTAACACCATCAATACGGATGTGGCTGTGCAACATTCACAAGTTGCCAGCAGAGAGCAGCAACAAACGCAAATGCTGCAACAAACTCAGCAACAGCAAACGCAACTGTTGCAACAAGCGCAGCAACAACAAACACAATTGCTACAGCAATCGCAACAAAATCAACAACAAACACATTTGCAGCAGCATTCTCAACAACAACAGCAAACCCATTTGTTACAACACTCTCAACAACAACAACAACCTGAGTTGACAGCTATACCACCGTCATTAATGTCAACGAGTCAACCCCCAACACAACAAATTCAAATAGTTCAGCATCAAGCGGGCAACTCACAATTTCAGCAGCAGCATCAACAACAACACATAATGCAATTACAATTGCCGGCAGTTGTAGGTGCACAGGATTTAGCAGGCAATACTATTACCATAACACAGTCGCATGATCCAACATTGAAAGCTACAATCGGCAGCCATGATGCGACTGTACTGAATCTGCCTTCGTCACTGGCGAACCTCATGCAACTTAGCCATGCACAGTTTGTAAACACAGCCACTGGTCAAATAATGGGTCATATAAAAATTGAGAAATGATTAGAATTACAAGAATTTTAAAAGACATTTTCACAAGTCATACTTAAAATTAAAAATTATTTTAATGATTTTTTTGCTACTTACATCACATTCAAAATGTGCGCATATGAAATACTTAAAAGCTCATTTAAATAGAGTTTCCAAGGAAAACATGTTATTTTTTATTTAGATATATTTTTTTACCCAATTGTTAAAAACATTTGTGGAATATTTACACCATTATTTATTAAGACATAGTCTTAAATCACATTTTACATTTGATTTTACTTCATACCCTTATTTTTTAATTTGTTTTGGTTTTTAATTTTTTTAATTAATTTGGATTTTAAAATTTTTTAATAATTTGGCTTTTGAATTTTTTTATTAATGTGGATTTTAAATTTTTTTAATTTATTTGGATTTAAAAATTTTTTTTTATTAATTTGGATTTTAAAAMATTTTTAATTAATATAATTAAATATATAATATGTACGTATGAATACTATTATTCATTTGCAAAATTCTTAGCACTCAAATTATTATTATGTTAAAATTTTCCGAATTCGCTAGTCATTTGARTAATACTTTTTTTTAGCATAAAAGCAATTTGAGTACTCAACTTCGGTATTAATCGTAAGTCATTAAGTAAACTCGTTTTAATTTTAAATATTTTTTATATGAATGTACATATATAATTAGAACAAGCAACTATGCAGGATGAACTGAACTGAATTTTATGAATGCTATAAAATAACAGATACTCATGCATGTACATATGTATTTCAGATATATGAATTACATAAACTAATTGTAAAACTTATTATATTTATTCATGTTCATATAGTATAAATAATAATATTATAGATCCGTAGAAATGAAATGCCATAAAATATTTTAGTATTTAAGAAGACACATTTAAAATGATTAATTTTGTAAATCTCTGTCATGTTCATATTATATGAATGTAAGCAATAAATCCCGATCATATATGTACGCTTGTATGTATGTATATGTGTTTTAGAAAAGACTTKGTGGCTACACTTTATTATTGTATATAGAGAAAACGTTATAGTTTATACGGACAGATACACCAAATTATGTAATTTTGAGGTTATGTGTATGAAGTGTGTTCAAAAGAGAAGGGAAATTTTAAAATTTCGCGAATTGCACGAAAAAACCATTACCTTCGGCTACAATAAAGAGATAATACAGCTTCACAGCTTCACAGGTGCATATCTTATAGCATAAAAGTGTGTAAAAAAATGATCTGTACATTGCTTTTGATCGGTCAGTTTGGACCGCAGCGGTTCGAGCTGAGCTACATATACATACATACATATGTGTTGAGATTTTAACATTTTGAATATATCTAATATTTTTCGTTCAGTTTGTGGGCAGCTATATGTATGTTATAGTAGTCCAATGTGGAAAATTGTTTCAGAAGCGAATGATTTTATCGAAGCGTTGCTATTGAGTAATATCGCATTCGATGGAACGAGATATATGACGTCAATGTCGTAATTCAGCGAATTAAAAGATAGCGGCTACGCTGGCTAGGTCATGTTGTCCAAATGGATGAAAACACTCCAGCTCTGAAAGTATTCGACGCAGTACCCGCCGGGGGAAGCAGAGGAAGAGGAAGACCTCCACTCCGTTGGAAGGACCAGGTGGAGAGGACCTGGCTACGCTTGGAATATCCAATTGGCGCCACATAGCGAAAATAATAATCGCGTAAGCGGTGTCTACGCCAATTAAGAAGAAGATATATTAAATATAGTATGGCTATTAATGCACCGTTGTGTACCTAAGTAAGTGGAAATTCTTTACCTGTAGCCATGTACTGAATGTTTGTATGGTTAAGTCTGTATGTTTATTACTGTGAAATTCTGCGAGGTGGAATGCTAATATTTCAGCCAATTCTRTAAACAAAAGCTTGCTGATTTGTGTACATATTTATGTGTATATGTATATGTACATATATAGATTTGCATGTGCCAGCTTGACTATGAATTTACAGTTTCCATTTGGCGTTAAAACTGGAGTATAAACATCGTACATTCGGCTGTAAACAATTTAAGATTTAGAACAGAAAATTTATTATGGAATAAACAAAAGAAATCACAAAACCAAAAATTGCAAAGTAACARTATATGGAAAAAGTATTAAGTTTTAGGAATGGAACTAATACCACTAAAATAACTTTGATTTGACGTTACATACAATGTTTTGAGTGTTGAGCAACTACCTCCATGGAATATATATCACAAATCAAAAATTATAATACAAACCGATTTGTAGACATTTATACATATATGTATGTATATGTATGTACATATAATCCCACAAAAAAAAAAAAAACAAAAATACATCAGTATCATTTGCGTAATAACATTTATAAGGCAAGTTTTATTTTGAACTTTTTTATTATTAATTATTTTGTTAACGAAACATTTTATTTTTTCTTTTGAATTATTACATACGTTTATATAAAATTAAATAGCATGCAATTCACTTGCAAAGATACACAAAATCATTTTTTATACAGTATAAATACGTTAAATAATTGTATACAAATAAATTGTGTTCCATAATTATAACAACTGTTAATTTAAATGCACTCGTTTTTATGAGCAGTTTATATGTGATTTTATTAAGAATCAATAAAAATTTTTGAGCATGTTTTAATTATCGTTTTTGTCTCGATAATTATAAAAAGAATGTCAGTTATCATTTATATTTCCTTTTTAATTTTTGTAATTATAAATTGTTTTCTCCATAAATAAATATTACATATGAATAATATGGAATATTGGCTTCTTTTGAGTGCRTGGTGAAAATGGCGTATTAGAACTACATAAACGATTATAATTATACATACATATATAATCTCAAATTATTTGAAAATTATTACCGAAAACTATTATAGAATTTAAAAAAATACATGGCAATAGTTCTTATACAGTATTTTAAATGTATTATTACTTCTTTGCACATTATTTAATAACATACATATAAATTACAAACAATTGTTAACCTGCTAAATCTTAAGCTTTCTGACCACATTTTAATTGTTATATGGTTTTTTTGCAACTTGAGTTTAATAAAAACTAATTTCTAATGACATATACAGACGTCAGAAGGACGGAAATTTCACTCTTTAGAAAATTTAGATTTTTCTGTATAACATTAGAGTGGTTGAAAAATTTTTTTAAATATTTTTTGCTTTCAGTTTTTCCTAACGATCGTAATTTTGCAATTTAAATTCTTTTTATTGAGTTATAAAATTCATAAGAAAAAAAGTTGCCTTCAAAACAATCAAATTTGACCGTTTATACATTTCAAACGCTCAGACTTGAGAAAGAATTGTWATTGATCTGTTTTGAAGAGCAGGCAATTTTTTACAAAACATATAAAAACAAATAGTTTCATTTTTCCAATTGGTTGTATTCGAGGTATTATTTTTCTAACTGATAATAAGAAAAAAAACAAAAAACTGTCAGGCGTTGGACCTCTTCGTAACAGTTAACAGCTCATAATTGGAGAGACTTGCTTAGTGGTATCTAAGCAGCTATTATTCAGA
>NW_017535097.1:330226-333901 GCF_001853355.1 Bactrocera latifrons
TTTGTATATATATACTTTTTTTTTATAAATGTAAGCAGTTGTAATATTTTGCGTTTTTTTGCTTACACTTGATCTTTGGTATTYAGACAACACTCAATTGCAAAATTGTTAGTACAGTTATTTAAATAGAATACTTGCGGCTCATGCTTAGCGCTAGCTTAATCAATACTTAAGAACTTAGATGGCAGCGGCGCTTAATGCGTTCATGCAAAAGTTATATCAATCCCACTTGTACGGAAACGGGTATGAGCAGTGCTAATCAAATGGCGCGGTGCATGGATACACCTACACATATGTAAATATAMGTAAGTATGTGTACATAARCAAGGTTTTTGGTGCATTTTTTGGTTGCTTAAAAACTCAAACAACTTGCTTAATGCAAGGCATGGWTGCGCGAGGAGGCGGTGTAAGTGACTTGCCACGTGAGATCTTGTAATGCCAGGGATTCGTGCCATAAAACGGTATGCTGCGCCTGAGATTAAGGTAAATAAGTGCCAATGTTTAATACTTTTCGTTTCATTAATACTAAAAAGGTTTTAAAAAACAGTTAAAAACTAAAACTGCGAAATTAGTTATCAAAAGGAGATTCGTAAATATGTATGTATGTAAATAAATTCAAGTGAAAAAGTAATTGAATTATTAGACGTGAAAACAAAATCAACAGAATTCATAATACTTTTTTTGCTGTTGCATGAGTTCAAGCTTAAATAGCGAAATTAATTAAATCAATCAAAAACTACGCTTACTAGCATTTCTTCCAACCACGAGCGGTTCAGCGCGATGTTCTCTTGCAGTTGCCATTGTTCGTGCAACAACTACAACAGCAAGAACAAAYTTATTACTTTTTGGCAGATTTGCAATTGCGAAAATTTTGTAATTGGCGCCTAATTGTAAGAGAATGTTAATTGTGTGACTTTTTCCACATCGCCCCACACTTGTACCGATTCGATGAATTGAAAATCGATCTCGGGTTGATAATGTGTGACAAGATTTCGGCCATCTTCGGATACCAAGTACACATAGATGCCGTCATCTTGGAATGCGAATTCTAGGGCGAATTCCGGCCCTAAAAGAGAATATGAATGTGGATATGTGTCAGTAGTGTCTGCAATTGTGTTATTGTCAATAAAGCGGTTGCTTATACTATCGTTAATAGCTTTATTTTTGAACCGACCATCAAATGTATCAAATTCAGTTTCTTTTCTATTCATCCATTCGTCGTCCTCTTTATAGTCCTCAATAAGCATTTTATGCGCCAGATCCCAATTGAAGTGATAGGTGATCGATTGTGGATTCTCGTTGACCTCATTCGCGAAGTTTATGGAAAATCTGAAAAATTTGAAACAGTAAAGTGTTAAATATCTGGCAAATAATGGCGGTATATATTTTCAAATTCAGATAATTAGTTTCGACTCTTATAACTAAGCAATATATTGGGTAATCGAAAAAGTCTTTTCGTATTTTGTCAATAGAAGTCGTTGCAGTCGTATATCTCCAGTGCTGCCTATCACATTGTGTCATACCATATAGTTTTGGAGAGATGAGATTTTAAGCGTCATTTAAATAAAATTAAATTAGGGGAAGTTGAAAAAAAGCTACAGGTGTTCAAAAATGGGTAAAAATAATGAAGAAATTCGCTATATTTTGAAATTTTTGTATAAAAAAGGGATGAATGTCAAGTAAACCACTAATAAAATTTGTGAAGTTTACGGAGACGATGCTTATCATATATTATTTGTGTAGCACAACAATGGTTCGTTCGCTTCCGTTCAGGAAATTTCAAAATTTCGATTTACACTGATGAAACTTTTACACTGATGGAATAATGTCTCTAGCGGAAAAATGACAAAAACTGATCGACCAAAATAGTACATATTTGTTTATTTATTTGTTATAATAAATATAAAAAAAATAAGTTGAAGTTCGATTAGAAATAAGAAAAAACTTTTTCGACTACCAAAGAATTGCMACATACGAGTAGTTTCCATTTGAATTATCGACACGTAGCACTTCGGTAATATTTTCACAATTTTAACCAAAAACCTTACTTGTTTAAAAAGTTTCATAAAACGCTTAGAAATTGACATCAAATTGACGTCTAGCAACAGGTGATTCGAGTCGAATTCGTAAGCGAAGCATTAAGAAATGTATAAATAACTAAGATAAGTACAATACATGAAAATATATTATATTTACGAAATACGAGCAAAAAAATTTGCATTTAAAGTATTTTCACCCAAGTAATGTTTGTCATAGCAAAGGAATTCAAAAAAATATATATATGTATATGTATATATACCCCCTGACACTTTGCACGTAACATACATACAGTTATGTTCACAAAAATAGCAGTCATTGAAATCACTTTGCAATAGGTCCAAGAAACCGGTTGTTTCGGCAAGTCGAATCGAAGGAAAAAAGGTGTTAAATAAATGGCTTCAGCGGRACATGCAAAGAGGTGCTTGATTAGTGGGGACTCATTACGCGCAAGACATTACTAAATGCATGTTTAGTATAGCCGGGACTATTATAGATAAGTAGGAATTGAACCTGCTACAGTATGTAGAACGAAGTTGACATATTGTGGTTTACGGTCTGGGATGATACCAAGTATAACATTCACTGGCCAGTTTGTTGATGGCTCCGCTGTACACGTTCGTTGTGTCGGAAATCGGTATATTATAAAATTTCGTCGACACATACTGGAAAGGTGCCCTTCATGTTCTAAGAGACGGCTCCGCTTCAAGTAGATATCTGCAGAGATGACTTCTTTGACCTTGTCTAAATCGTCTTCAGCTGCGTGCTGCTGCATCTCGTCGACCATATTGTGGCTGCGTATTTATTGAGCGACGAATGCCTTGTAGTTCGCCAGTTCCGTCACTTTGTCTTTATGCCACACGCTATCGACTTAAAGAACTTGTTGCGGCTCTCTGCTTTAGTAATAATCCGAATCCTATGTGAAGGATTATCAAACGTAACTCATTAAATTTTGGGGTTGTCACTGTCGGGTTTTTAACGCCATTGACATAAATCTTAACATCTTGTCTGTATTCTTTCGTACAGTTGGTGAATAGGAACGCTGTGGACTGCCTTCCTTGCAGTGAAGAAGCAAGAAAGGTCCAGGAGATAGGCGTTTACTGTCACCCGGACTGATTGAAGCTCTACATTCCATAAGCAGTCTTTATTACTCTGTGTGTTTTTATTTGATATTTCCTCATACTATATATTTCGAAGGAGATACACTTAAAATATCGAAGTTCCAAATACCGACAAATCAAAATGAAACGTATTATTACTGGCGTTGAGTCATGGCCGAATATCGTGCCAAAGGTGAGGCGAGCTGAAAAATAACGCCAAACTACTACTACAAATTCCTTCCGACTTGCCAAACCGTCAACAAGGAATACTTCTTACTATTCGGCAAACAAAAACGTGCGTTTCGAGGAAATCCTTTTGAGTTAATTGAAGACATTAAACGTGAATCGCTAGGCATACTAAAGGCTACTCTGGAAATTGACTTAAGGGGTTAGGTGGGTTTGAAAATTTCCAAAACTCGTTTTGTTTTTGTTTGCTTTATTAAATCTTACAATACCTCTAAAATATAGTCCTAAATTTTAAAGTTGATCTGAGTAATAACTAAGGAGATACATCCTTGAGAACTTGTGCACTCAAGGC
>NW_017535097.1:337171-355026 GCF_001853355.1 Bactrocera latifrons
ATATGTACATATTTTGATATTATTAAAATTGTTTAGTATAATGACTTTTTGTTAAATATTTTTGTATAATTTCCCTTTCTTATGTACATAGATACATACATTTGTAGCATATGTGGTATGTACATTAGAGCAGGTCGATTTACAACGAGTCAAAAAAASAAAAAAAAAAATCGTGTATGTAGGAAATGTTCTACGGATCACTCTGAACGACTTTTTTTTAAGAGGCTAGACACATAAAAGAAAGTTTTTCATACAATAATTGTATATCCATAGTTGCCGTTCAAACTATGTTCATTAGAGSGGGTCGATTTTTTACTATCAGCTCGCGTATGAGCAAAAGTTCTACATATCATTCTGAACAACTTTGCCTGAGAGACTATGGGTCTAAAGCCGGTTTCGAGCCAGATATTTTTAAGGGGAATTTTTTGGGTTTATAAAAATTTTTTTGTCAGCTTTTTAGTTATCCTAATGAAATTTAATACGTAGGAGCACTTTGTTATTCTATTGATAATTGGACGGAAACGGTTAGTTCGTACAAACATTAACTTATTTTTTTATGTTTATAATGAACTTGAATGAATAAAATTTTTYCSCTAGAGACATTATTCCATCAGTGTAAAACTTTTKTGGTTCCTCGGCGAAAAGAAATTTACACAAGCTTCTTTCCCCACCGAATATTCAGCATAACCTKTCGAGGCGTCAATCCTAGCTTTGCGACCATTTGTTGAGCTTCACCACGCTTGTACCATGATCTTTTTCGCACATTATTGTCGTATTTGTTGCACTTTTCGTCTCGTGTTACCATTCGCTTCAGAAATAATTTGATTTTATTTTGTTTCAGCACAGAATCGCAGATGTTAATTCAGTTCATTAAATTTTTATGTAACACAATGAGAGATATGTATATTCAGTTCTAATAACAAAAAAGCAAATTCACTAATTTTACATATTTTCTAAGTCGTCAAATCTCTATTTACACACACTTATTCCGTTTAAACGCCTGATTGCAATAATTTTATAAAATAACTTAATTAAATAATCTGTAACCAATTAATAATTCTTAATAATATTAAAAAAGTAAGTTTTACTTGTTTGGCTTTTCAAATTGAGAGGTAAAAGTCTTTCAGTTTCAAATTATCGAAAAATAATGTAATTGCACAAAACCGGAAACAATGCAATAACTCTGTACACGCACATACACATACAAGTATGTATTTAAATAAACAAGCAGCTGTGCAAATATACTGGAATCCATGGCTGAATTATTTTAAGAACACAAATAACTGCTTTCAATACAAGTATGTATATATAATTAAGTTATTAACATTTTTGTTTTTAATAAAAACTTAATTTAGAACTCCATTTTGTCGAAATATATGTATTTAATTATAAAATTTTTTTGCATATTCCGAAATTACTGCTTGCTAAGTATTTTTGAATCGAAATATCTGAATAAGCAAATTTTCAACGGCGTTTGCTCTACTTACTCTTCTGCATGTTCGCTTATTCTGCCATTGATTTGAATTTTATCGCCTGGCTGTGTAGGTTGAGGCAGAATGGCAATGAACTTCGTCGAAGACATATCGATTTTGGTTTATTTAGCTTTCTTAAATACCAACCAATCACTATKATTAGATTTTGTTTAAATTCTAAAATTATTACGTTTTACTCAGCACTTTAGTACTTTTGTAAATAAAGCGTATTCAATATAAATTTACTGTTTTTTAGTTTGTTGTGGTCTGTAGTGTTGCTATGCTTAATCAGATTGACAATTAATGACGTTGGTTATAAGGCACACTTCGCGATTTTTTTTTTTTTTGTTATATTAATTACGCGCACTAGGAAATGATTTGTCTGCGTCGGATGTCGTGCACAAATACGAGTATGGTAAATATTATGTGTGAAAACGAACTATTCGCTTCGGCTGGCAAATGAATACTGGAAAACTTCACCACGAAAACCGACTTTAAAAACGTTAAAGAATTTTTTATATTTCATTAACTAAAAGTAAAAAGAACCATTACGTCACAGTGGAAGAATATAAATATTTGTTGAGTGACGTATATGTATGTGTGTGTACGTTTCGGTTTTGTCTCGTGTACTCGAGTATCCGCCTTCGTTGTGTTTCCCACAGCGTGTGCAAGATTTCCGCTTGCCAGCAAAATTTCACTTCTCTGCCATCACTTTAAACCTGACACGCTCGAATTTAGTTAAGTACTGAGAAATCAAATTTGGCTGCTGATGGCCACATCTAATAGCAATGCTYGCCGGTATTGAGATACAAATTTGCTCTTGACTCTCTTATCAAATAGGTGGGCAAGTAGAGCAATGTAGGTTTGCTGCGAGCGGCTGCCATAGGTTCGAATGTAATATTTAGTTGCCAAAATGCCTCACTAAGCGGGATTTCTGTGAATGAAATGTAATATTTAGTTGCCAAAATGCCCCATTAAGCGGGATTTCTGTGATTGAAGGAATGATTAATACTGTGTGAATAAAAAAACACACATGTTATCGACTTGGACGCGTGGAAGCATTTTTATTTGTAAATTGTATTATGAAGTTTCGTTGCAGTCGAAGTTTACGTTCATTCGTGTTTTTTTTGTTTTTTTTTGCTTTTATTGACTTTTATTTATTTTTTTATTTCACTCTTTTAATTAGGATTACCACTCTTATAACATACATCTGTATGTGCTAGTTTATAGTATTTTATAGATCTATCTTATTTTATATAAGAGTTTACCAAGCATATGGCATTGCAGTGAAATGCAKTAAAAAAATGGGTGCGATCTAACCACGCAATAAAATGCTTTACGCTCTCAAATCMAATTTAGTAATTCGAATTCTTCCACTACATGCGAGCTCTCAACAGTCTATTTGAGATAGTAGAGCAGGAATAGAGAAGCACACACTCATTTTGACACCAATTAATTYATGATTTGACATTGTCAATATGTACCTGGACTGCCTGACCTATGCCAATGGTCTTAGCATATGCAAATTCTGCATTAGTATTGTAGTATTACACAATAGACATACATATATGTATATAAATACATATGTATGCATGCATAAACTGCCCCGTACACTTTTAATTTTATTAATAAATATGTTAATAATAATGCTACAAGTCATCACTAAAATATTTATTTCCTTGAATATTTCGCATATTTAAGTACTTTTAAATTTAGAAGCGAATTAAAAATAGCTTTTAATCTTCAAGTGAACAAGTGAGCAATAGCCGAAAGAAATGGTTTGTCACAGTTTTAATGAAATTTGAAAGGTTTCTTTTTGCATGGAAATATTTTGCCTGTGTTATTTTAATTGATTGTACAATTGAATTTTATTGTAAAGTACTATATTTAAGAAATGCAAAACAGTACATATAGAAAGCCATTTTATTTTAACTGGATTTGGAAAAATCGACCCCCTCTCATGTTCCATGTCCTAGCAAGAGTTATACGGTATATATATGTATATGTATGTCTCGGAGGACACACTTACACTTACACTTTATTCCTGCTTACACACTAACCGATCCAAACGGGGTTAGTTCGCCGARAAAACAGCCCTTGGTCGGATGAAATCCGAGTCAATTCCGGTGCGTAAAACCGGCTGTCGTGGGAWTTCTCGGAGAAAACTTGCCGTACGGTACCCCTCATAACCCAGTTCTGATTAAAAATGTTAAGCTTTATTATTAGATAATCGCTTAGCACAGCTAACGCTGGGTCCTTTCGTTAATAGAAACCTATAGAAATACTAATAATTTAACTTTTTTTCAGATTTTAAGCATTAAAGCATATGRTATTATTTATTAATAATTCTATATTATTATTTAAATAATATATTGAGCCTTAAAAATATTATTTATACATTTTTCACCTCTTTAAATATTTTCTTAAGAGTTTCTCAGCGAGAATTCCGCCATTAAATATAAAATCAAAATATTTGTTCTCCTTGAATTAGATGGTAGTTTATTTCTTTTTAAAAGTGGGCATTCCTTCTTTCAGGATTAAAACTATATAATGTTTGTAAAATATAATATTTTTATTTATGTTCACTGTGAATAAATAATATTATGKTACCATCTGTCGGCATTTATTATGATTTTTACTCCGAAAAAACAATGGCGGCCATTTGACATATGTCAAACWTTTTGACGGATTTGGCAACACTGTCGCGCCTAACCTTCCTTTCTACATTAATTTCTTTGCGGTGTACACGTGTTTTCCAAGATGGCACCCGTCGAAAATGCAAAAAAATCCGCGAAAACGGGCAAAAAGAACCATAAACACCCGGTGAACAAATATCTGAGTGGAGGAATTCTTCGTTACTCCAAGAGCCAGGTAAAAACTGTGAAAATGTGACTGAAAAAAAGACATTTAAAATGTTAGWACAGCGCCTCTAGGAGGGGATGGCTTTATTGTGCTAAAGAACCATATTATATGGATTCTAATTGGAACATATGTATTTAAGTGAACCATCTTTCCAAATATATTGTTGAAAAAAAAAAATGTTTCGAAAAGTGTTAGCATGAAATAGTGCGTACATTAAAACGTGGATGTCGAGTGTTAAAAATGTGTTTAGGTTGTTTGCCAACATCTGTATATATACTAACATTAAAAATAACACCTTTTCTAGTTGCTTATAACGTCATATAAATTTTTTTCTGTTTAATTTCAGATGTACAAACGTCGTGCTCTCTATCGTTTGAAGAATGTAAAGCAGCCAATCGTACCTAAAACAAAGCAACCCATCAAGAAGGTGAAGAAGATCAATGGACCCAAAAACGGTGGTGAACGTACCGTATACTTGAAGAAACCCAAGGCTAACTACCCAACCAAACGTTTCGTTAAGAAACGTCCAGCTAAGTCGCTCTTCAGCAACCACAAACGCAACATTCGTCGCAATCTCACCCCCGGACGTGTGCTGATTTTGTTGGCTGGCCGTCACCAAGGCAAACGTGTTGTCTTGTTGAAGGTGTTGAGCTCTGGACTGTTGCTGGTAACTGGTCCATTTGCGTTGAACTCCTGCCCATTGCGTCGCATTTCGCAACGCTTCGTTATTGGCACATCTTCTAAAGTGAATTTGGGTGACTTGAAAGTCCCAGAACACTTGAATGATGCCTATTTCCGTCGCTTGAAAATCAAGAAGGACAAGAAATCTGGTGAAGGCGATATCTTCGCTGTCAAGAAGGAACGTTTCGTTCCCAACGAACAGCGCAAGAAGGATCAAAARGAAGTTGATGCTGCTGTGTTGAAAGCTATCAAAGCACACCCAGAAGGCAAATTCTTCAAGAAATATCTGCAAAATATGTTTGCTTTGCACTCATCGCAATACCCTCATCGCCTGCGATTCTAAATAACGCATTAGGGTAAAGTGTATGAATGTTGAACAACATTCAGGTTTTCTGTAGGATTTCCGTTTTTTTAATTTTTATGTCAACACAAACTAAAAGATAAAAATATAAAATTTTTAAAAATTGGAATACTAATTGTTTAAATACAATGGGGAATAATAGTTAGGCTGATATTCGCATCGTTATWAATAAAAGCTAAGGGAGAAAATATAATTTCTTATTGTGTTAAAAAAGTTACTTTCTGCGGAAGTTGTTTGAAATGTTTCCAATTTTAAAATAAATACTTTTATTCCAAAGGCGGAAAGAGATATAGAAAAAGCGAACTTCTAAATTTATTGCAAGCAATTTTAACTGTAAATTTATGATGACCTTATGAGTGTGCACCAAAACAGCTGTAAGCGTAGAACAAACAATTGGAAATGTTTTTGKGTAGCTTTGTGGCAAGTTTAAGTAAACGTCGAAAATTAGATGTAATGTCTATTTTTATTGGCTCGTACAAGCAACAACAACCACTATATATTAAATTTAAAAAAATTACATATTCCATAATATTATTTCACTTTGTTTTTCTTTAACGGCTCGATTTCGCTTACATTTGTAAACACATACATTAAACAAATAAATAGTCGTAAATGAACAATACACATACATACATATGTTAGCATTAAAAAAATCATAGGTGCATTAGCTAATAGTCTTTCAAAATATAAATAAACAAGCATTCCTGAATTAATCTCATGCTTAGCATCTTTAAGGAGATTCGACAGATTGTGGTTAATCTATTTATTCCAATCCTAAGGCGTATTTAAACTTGCGTCTGCCCTGTATATACCACATAGTCTCATGATAGGATCGTGGCAATATCTCATGTACAGAATCGTTAGCTTTATAAGTACTATAAAATAAATTCGTAGTTACTTGACCACCACTTGTGTCTAAGACATCAGCAACTGTCATTATTTGTACATAATTCATTTCTGTATATACAATGTAGGAGGTCAATTTTATAAAAGATGTAACTGGCACTGGCTTCTCGAAACTTATATCGCAGATATGCGTTAATTTGGGGCGATTACCACAATAGAGGAAAGCAGCAGTCCAACTGTTTTCTAGAGCTAAACGCATGAGAAATCCACCGAAGACAGTGTTGTGTGCATTACGATTATCCGGGAATGATGGTATTGTTGTAACTGTACTCCATTCGGACATCCAACGTGCATTCGAGGGAAGCCATCGTTTGTTCAACTCCATGGTGTTAGTGTGTGTTGTTCGCTTATAGATATCATACATTAAACTTTGTTCGAAATCATTYGGTTCCACTTTGAAAATAGATTGCGCTTGTATCAATTGGCGACGTTTTTTGCGTGCCTCACCGCCGGAAAGAATCTGTTTCTCTTCCTCCGTAGCTGGTGTAATGGGATTGACTGGAGCTGCACCAGTATTAGTGGCATTTCGTGCAGCCATAAGGAAAAGTGCACGTGTTATCTTTTTATATACGCCTTGGTACTTTTGTTCYAACCAAACAACAATTTCCATTGAACTGCGTCCTACCCAAGACACATGGCCGGAAATGCGTATATCTTCTTTGACATCCGTTGTCAAGTTGCTAAAAGTAATCTTGTCCACCAAAATAGTAACGAACGTATATGGAAGATCAACATTCGCTGGTAAGTTGGGCACTTTGACGTGCTGATGACATACCCAAACTATAATAATATAATATAAATATTTACATATAATTGGAGTTTTTACTATTTTCGAGTAATTACTAAATTCAATTCTATAAAAGAACGCACTTTTCACGTTACATTTAAATATTAAAAGAACTATGTACCTGCAAACGCGTCTAAATCTTCCATTAAACGGCCCATACGTACGTTTCCCAAGTGGGAGACATAATTATCCTGCAATCTCAAATCGGTGCTTAAGGGAAGCAGTGCGGATGTGAATGAATCCTGCATTGAACGTGCTGGTAAATCCTCTGGTTTTGGCGTATACTTTAGTAAATGTTCGCGACTTTTTGGTATGGGATGGTAGCCTCTTTCCAAACCCAAGTGCTGTATAATCTCACTCCTAACTGTAATAGTTGTGAAGTTTTGTATATACATACATATGTAGTTTGTAAGCATAAATAGTTAAAAGTATTATTGCGGYTTAACCTTGATCCATGGTATATTTCGGATCCGATACATCCACACCTTTTAACGCCGTTACGAAATTCGCCGATCTTAAAACAATTAAACAGTATATTTACATAATTACGTTTGTTTGGATGTATGTGAAGTGGAAAATTTTTGCRAAACTTACAGTTGAACAGGTATTGGCATTGATTGCTTACGCATCAAKATACGCGAACAAAGTTGCAAAGTCCGAAACATTTTTTATGTAATATTTAGAAGTATTTTAATATAATAGTCTTGACTTTGATAAGCCTGATTTCAATTTGTTTACGATTTTTGTCTACCAGCCAATCTTCAAACTCTCAGCAAATTTTAAACTAATCAATTGTAGTTGTCTTATGTCGCAGTTAGTGTCGCACGTAGAATGTTGTCGTAAACGTTCACCGTAAAGACCAAACCATCGATTGCATGTGTTCCCGGTTAAATGTTTTTTATATTTTCWAGTTCCAACGTTGCCATTTAATATATTTGATCAACGCGTGAGACTGTTATAAATATATTGGCTATTTTTTATAGCTTTTCAAATGTGCCTTGGAATTTATTCGATTGCTTGTGATGTGMGAACGAAAGAATCTTCGTTCGTGCTAATAATTTCATCGTATGTTATTAGCTGCATCTTCTAGTAGATTGGTGTGCGTATATAAGTATATATATCTAAATATTAAATAATAACAAGTAAGGAAGAGCTAAATTCGRGTGTAACCGAAAATTTTATTAAGGAAGGATAAGCCTTTTTTGTTATAATTGGTCGAGTTTTCATCCGATTAAATGGATTTTAAGCACAAATGTGCACCGTTATTAGAAAACAATTTGTTKTTGTTGTTGTTGTAACGGCCGAATTCTGCCGAGTTGACAGTCCTTGGCCGGATAAAAATCCGGATCCGTTCGGGTTTTCGTAGACCCGACTGTCGTGGGAACGGAGAAAAATACTTTCTTACATATTGCCCGATATACGCGGTATAAAAGTCATGTCCGGGTCCGTTCCGGTTTTCGTAGACCCGACTGTCGTGGGAACTGAGAAAAACAATTTCTTACATATTGGCCGATATAAGCGGTATAAAGTCAGCCGGAAGTTCCAATTATACTCTGTAGCAACATGTTTCAAGAGCARAATAAATATTTATATATTCAAGAAGTACGGTCCAATGACGCCGCCGGCCCACAAACCGAACCAAACCGTAAGAGTTTCGGGTTGCACGGAGACTCATGGAGAACGTGTGGATTGCTGCTTGACCAATAACGCATATTTTGTTTTTGACGAAGACATTCAGACAGAAATGAGCCTCATCGCTGGAGATGATGATTTTTTGATGAAAATCCGGATAATTTTCAAGTTGTTGCTCGGTCCAATTCAAGAACATACATAAAGATATACATACATCAAAAGTGCTGTCCCTATCAGTCTACTTTAATAGACAATATATGTCAGTCCGGGTCAAATTTGATCAAATAGTAAAAAGTCKCACACAGCATAAAGAAAATATGCCCAAATAAATGCATTACACATTGAATTGRTCTTTAAGCGTTTCTTTTTTATTTGGCACTAGTCAGAAATGTACACATATTCATTAATTATTATCACAATTAATATATACTTTTAAAATTCGTTACAATTTAATACAGTTTTCGCAATAACAACTTCTATTAGCATATAAAATGCATTCTAAATAARTTATTACATTAAAAATTAGTGATAAACGAATTCATACGTTACTCATGTTAATTTAGATCTTATAATAAATATACGCCGTTAGGATTTTTACGGTTTACCAATCAATGTGAAGTGTTTGTAAGAAATAAAAATGTTTCACAAATTATACAATTTGAAAATTTAAGGCTTTATTATTTAAGAATATAAGAATTTCACAAAGAGCGCGCTGCTCATTAACTTATTTCAAGCTTATAGAAGTATTTATACATATTACCGCTAGTTAACATACATACATATATTATTTACTATATAAGTATGTACATACACATACTAGATTTGATGAACTTGCTTTGGCAAATTGATTTGAATAAAATTTTCTATTTCCGTTCATTAACACTACAACATTATCTACATATTTTTCATATTCTTTGTTTACAGTTACTCGTACATACATATATTTAAATATTACTGTATATGCCACTTAAACTAACGAGTTGAGTTAAAACCACAAAACATACTCATCATTCGCCTCTCAATTGCAGAGGAGAATGCATTTGTATGTACATATGTATGTATGTATGTATGTAGATGAGCCACAGCARCTGTACATTTGGTATATACCATAAGTATGTCGGTTTGTGCTTATAGATATTCATAAAATATGATCCAATAGATGGCGTTGAGACCGGCGAAGAGCGCCGGGAAGAGTACCCTCGATGTGCGATCAATATAAATGGCACGCTTYAGACGCTCTTGCTGTGGCGTCAGCTTTGGTTTAGGCGGCTCAGGYTCTGGCGGTGGCGGCGGCGGTGGTGGCGCAATAGTTGGRGTGAGTATTATGCGCGATTCTTGACGCGGTATCCAAGGACCATCGGCGTCGAGTGGCGGTCGAACAACACGACGTGTGTGCACAACCTGAAAAACGTGTGAWTTAAGAAAATTATGCTATAGCCACAGATTTGTAACTCAAAAAGGTTATGTTATTATGAAACTGTCAGCTATAGCTATAGTTTTATATGGTTCTTAACTTGAAAAATGATTCTCAAAAGGTTGGAAAGCGTTTTAATATATAACATTGCGTACAAAGTTTCCCAAATATAATCCGTGAATTAATTTGCATCGATTTTTCTCTGAGAATAAGATATTTTCTCGGAGTAAAACATAGCTTATGTGTAAAGCCAAAAGTGTTGACTAATTCAAAAACAAATTTAATTAAATTCGCTTACGCCGTTTAGTCCTGAAGAAGTAACAAACATTCCAACTCACAAAGTTTATTAGTATTAATTAAAGTAATAATCAATATGTATCAAACATATCTGTTTATAKGGTGAGATCAATTCACTTTGAGGATTGATTGATATGGCTACGCTGCTAATAATAATGCTTGCTTCCCTTATAAACTACAATAATCCTTAGTTTCAAGYTTCAGTTTCGCATTCSSATGACATACTATTTGATGAAATTACACTTATCTTAMTTTTACTCACCCGCTTATTTTTGGTCATTTCGTCGAATATTTTCTCAATTTTCTCTATCTTTTCGTCCGGCACCACTTTGGCGGGTGTGATCACTGGTGCCGGTGTRGGAGCTGTGGCTGGCGGCTTTTCTGGTTCTTTTTTCGCACCCTCCGGCACAGGTTTCGGCGGATAAGCCATTGGTTTCGGTATGGGCGTATCACTCAACACAATATTTATTAGGCAATATTCCATTAGCGCCATAAAAACAAACACCGTACAAACGGACATGAATGCATCGACCGCCTTTAAGTAGGAAACCGGCGGCAGAGATGATTGCGACTTCGCATGTTGCGTGGACAAGGTCAACAGCGAGGTGACGCCTAATGTAACACGCGCTGGCGCAGCTTCCGGYTTGATCCAAAACGAGACCCAAGACATTATAACAATCATACAAGTCGGTATATATGTGTTGAAAACATAGTAGACAAGGCGACGTTTGAGCGTGAAAACGACCTCGAGACAAGTGAAATTGCCCGTCGAATACACTTGAGTGCAATCTGTGAGTATAATGTGTAAATTATAAGAATATTATTTTAAGTTTACTTGTATGTGTCGAACCTGCCGTTTCATTTCGTATCAGCGCCACTTGCGGCAATTCAATATTTTCATCTACTACTAAAGGCGTCGTAGGATCCCACTGAAAGATCATATCATCTGTTGTGTGTGACACTTTTGGCAAARGACAAATGAAAAATAAGCCATTAAGTCAGCAAATTCGTAATGCTTTTAGGTTAGTTTGTACTTACAACTTTCCATCTGCAGTTTGCATTCTTGTGTATCATGTGGATAAATGGCGAAATTCATAATGCATGACAATTTCAGTGTTAGCTTCACCATATAAAGTATGGTCTTATCCTTGTACAACCACATGTAGTGATTGGGAATTGTCATGGTTTGAAAAGTCACTGATTTGGCATTTTTGAAGAAAGAATCCGGTCGCCACATATTCTTTAGCCAATCGACTTCTAGTAATCGGTACTCTTGTGTCATGTTCTCGGGCAGTCGCAAGCGATGATCCTTCCAGGTTTGTGCAAAAAACACATCCGCAACATATGTCATAGAGTTCTCGTCGATCGAATCGAGACCCATTACGGTGACGTGAAAATAAACRATTGTTGGTTGTCCATCCTTTTTGGGTGGACGCATTTTATCATATCGTTTTATGTCCTCGGGCAAAATATCTGTTATCGCCAAGCTTTGCCTTTCGTGTTAGTTGTGTAGAAGATTGTTGATGATTAGTTCAAGAAACGAAAAATATTAGCAACTGTGTTAACTTACTGGTATTCGCCCGTTGTGAATTTCTCTAAACATATTGAAAATATTACCAAGAGAAATATTTGATATTCCATAACTGCAAGTAAAGAATACGATTTGTTAAAAAAAAAAAATATTTATATAAAACAAGAAAAGAACGTTAAATTCGGCTGCATCGAAGTTATAACACTCTTTACAGGTGCATTTCTCGTCAAATTAAAAAGGTTTCCTTACAAGAACTCGATTTTGAACGGTCATTTTGTATAGAGATTATATGTTATGTTGATCCGATCTGAACAATATGTTTAGAGATTATAAATATAGTCGAAAAAGTCGTTTCGTATTTCTAATCAAACTTCAACTTTTTATTTATATTTTTATAATGAACTTTAATGAACCRAATATGTACCATTTTGCTCAATCACTTTTTGCCATTTATTTGCTAGAGACATTATTCCATTAGTGTAAAACTTTTCTGGTTTCTCGGCGAAAAAGTGCRAGAAGTAATTTTCACAGGCTTCTCTTGAAGTCAACTTTACTCCMYTAAGGAAGCTCTGCATTGACCGAAACAAATGAAAACAAATAAAAACTTCCCAGMCAAGATCTCCCAGTTTTTGCCGAGTCCTCAATGATGTGTGTGGTCTAGCGTTGCCCTGATGGAAGAGGCAGCAYTTTTTGTTGATCAGTTCTRGCCGTTTGTTTGCGATTGCTTGCTTCAATCTCATCACTTATTGACAGTAAAATGYATAATCAATCGTTCCAACAGGTTGGAGCAGCTCATAGTGGATGATTCCTTTCCATTCCCACTAAACAGTCAGCATAACCTTTTCGCCACGTATTTTACTGGAAATATTAGTTCATAGTTCAGCGGGGTTTAGATTTAGTATCACAGATTGACTATAAGAATAAGCTTCACTCTGAAACCAACAGCACAATAACTAGAATCTAATGACACTCATGTGTCTGTCTGTTAGGGAAGCATCTGCTTTCATAATGACAAAACTGGAACTTTTTCAACARATTAGGCGTCCGCCAATCCGTACAATAGTGGAGACTTAAATGTCCTGCCCCTCCCAAGAAGTAATACTTAATCGGCGGTTCCGTGGGAGAGACTTGATTTGGGAGTAGGTCAGGTTTAGTGCATTTAAGKTTCGCACGCCGGCTTTCGATGCTTCCCCTTACTATTAAACAAGAAAAGTATTAATCGAATGACGGGAATGACTCGGATAGGTATATGGTAAATCTGTCGTATAGGCATTTAACAAATATATAATATACTTCTCATATCAAATCAAATCTTTATGAGTTCCTGACTACCAACAGTGTCCTTAAAGTCAATAATTAAATAATTGATCAGTGATTACTTCCTATAATTAATTAAAAACTTTACTAATATTTCGCTRAAATATTTATGCATTGAAAGTCTTAACCTTTCTACTAAGTATTTTATTATTTGCTTTATGTAAGTATTAGACTTACACTGTCAAGGTAAGAGAGGACCTAACAAACAGAAAATGAAAATAGGAAATCGCTAACCTGAAATTGCGATGTACCCTTGAAGTAATGCCTAAGACGGCGGCAATAATTTCAAAATCCTTTCAACCRGTGTCACTGACAATGACAATCGAATTGAAAACGGAAATAACAAAATATTCATTAACAAGGAGGAATTACCTTGACGGCTGCGTAATTATATGGATAGTTCGCGCACACCCAGAAATAGTATCAAAGCATGCAAAGATTTTCAATCGCACACGAACACGCTCATACAAACGTACCTGAAYGCCTTACTAATATTCACATACACATAAATCATACACACACAAAGACAACTTACGACGAATGCGTTCATAAATATGCATATTAGTATCAAATATTGAGAGAAATATTCAAATGAATTCAAATAAAAAAAAARRAAAAAAAAACAACAATAACAAAAAATTATAATAAAAGTCAACGACGCATATTTCCTCACCGCCAAAGGCTGGAAGTCTTGGCAAGGTTTGTGGCTTGCACTAGACCTTCTTGCAGCTGTGTGACGGTCACAATAGCGACTTAATTCACAATTAAAACCACTTGACTAGAGTGGCCGCCACAAGTATCTGTATGCGCTTTTATGGCGCATTGTCATGACATGAAATGCGGTGATGCTCACATCAACGTTGTCTCGGAGGTCGACTTGAGTATGTGTTGGGGTCGTTGTCTAGCGTCAACGATGCCAGCAGTGCCACCTAATCGGCAGTTGAATAAAAAAGTTGCGAGAAAATCGACATTCAAAAACGTAAGCAAACCGCAAGGACACTTTGAACAAAAAATTGCTTGAGCGTAGGCAAAAACATGCTATTTAAACAAATTTTCATTATGTGTACACCGTGACGTATGAGCAACATAGAATTTACCTATATGGCACCCACGTGCATGTGAATTCGATTTAAACTGCGCATAACTTTTGAAAGCATGATTTTGGAAAAAAAAATTATCAACACTGCTTTTGTAGAGCGTAAAATTTAGTTTTGGCTTATAATTTTTTAAACTTACGGATAAAAGTGTATAGTACTAGCTATAGGTGTTATATGGGTTTCCTCGGGTAAAAAACCGCCTTTACTCAACCATTTGTTTCTCATAATATATTAAAATTAAATATTTTATTAGAATTTTTTATTGTTACAAACATACATTAATAACAAAGAAATTCTGACATTTTTGTAAAAAGATATTTTAAACTCGGCCAATGCGACGCTATTTCCTGTGACACCCTGGAAAAAAGATGCGTCCTCATTAGCAGGGTAACTCCTAACAGGATCATCTGAGTGAAAAAAACACATGTTTTAGTTAAAATCTTAACTTAGAACTTGGACGAAGAAAGAAACTGAAAATTGGATTTTAGTTAGACATTTAAAAAAAAAACAAATGAAAATTTCAGTGAAAACTTCGCGACAATTTCCGACTTCAAAAACATAGTTTCGAAAAAAACGCGTTTAAAGACGGCGACGGCGACGGCGGACTTAGCTTACTTAGCCTCGAGCGCACAAGTTCTCAAGGCTGTATCGCCGAAACTATGACTCGGATCAACTTTAATAAAATTTAGGAAAAATATTCTAGAGTGGTTGCAGAAATAGACAACAAATAAAAATCGATTTTTTGAAACCAGTAAACCCATTTAATCCTTTAAGGCAAATTATCAAAGAAGGTTGATAAGGTTGATGAAGCCAGGTTTTAATTAAAAAAAAACAACTTGTTTAGGTTGGGTAATTTCTTTTAGCGCGAAAGCTGAAAAATCAGGTGGCGTCTGCAAAAGTATCAAATTTGAAAATCGTCATTTTGTGTCAAGTCAGGTCTATACGGCGGATGAGTTAATAAATCGCTGTTTTGAGTGCTCTAAAATTAAGTTGTTTCAATCGATGTGTGAAAGCTCGCATCGTCATAGTCATGTCATCTGTCTTCGGCGGTCGGTTTTCCAGATTTCTTGAATGACAACTTTCAAACAAATGGTTGTATACTACTAAGAGCTTACTTTTCTGCGTTGTTCCAATGGTATGATCGCGACGTAGATAGTTTTTCCACAAAAAAAAAAAAACAACAGGGAGCCACTTGATGGGATGTGCTTTCTAGAAACACTCGTACAATCGACTGCTGTTTACTTTAGATTTCAGGCGCGTAAGTCCCCGGTTCACCATCTATTACGATGTTATGGGCGTGTTTCGAAGCATCGATTTTGTATTTTTTTACATTTCTCTCGACCAATTGACATGAGCGTTGTTTAGACCGATTGACAAATTGTTATTGATAACGTGAAAAAAGTTTTTTACAGTCAAATTATTTCCGAAGTTATAATCGTTCATGATGCCTACCGTTGTCTTAATCTCACGAAAGGTCACATGACGATTTTGCAATATCATTTTGTTCACAGCATCAATAGTTTCCGGAACTATTGATAAACACTTGTATTTCATTAGTTGCTGAGTTAATTCACGTCAAAGCCAAAAGATGGAATCGCACTAAAATGTTCGCGTTTAAATTTAACTTTTTGTCCGAGTTGAATATTTTGAGTTACTGTAAACAACATTGAGACATTTCGCTGCAGATTTTTTGTAGCAAACAAGAAAAATAAACCTGGAGATTCAATAAAGCAAGTTGATGTTTGTGTATAACGAAACTTAATGATATATGCCGCTAWACCTTGTTCATGTGATAGCTTGCAATGAGAAATTATACGATTTCTTGACAATAAATAAAGTTACTTATACAACGCGTACAATAGTTTATTTTTGTTTCATAGAATAAAAAAGCATTTTTTCAGCAGTTTTTCTGGTATTAAATTCTGCAAATGCAATTTTCAGGCACCTTTTCACCCATTTTACTGACTGTCAAACTATCTCAGTCAAGAAATAAGTGAAATGAAACAAATCGTTGATATAAAGTGTTGCAAGTCAGAAAAACGTTTTTTTAGTGAATTTTTTTTGAAGTGGCATTTCATTTTATAGATAAATGAAAATATTGTGTAATAATAGAATATACTTTAATAAACGACGATTCATTTTGAAGTCCCATAGTTGAGAGTCATGTGGACTTTCAAAATCGAAACCGAAACAGTTCTCATGAGAGTCGTCAGGTTCAAGGTATCCGGATTTATCTAAGTTACTTCAAGAATATTTTCTGCCGCTACAACAATAATAAAACTTCCGAAAAAGGCGTCTGAGCGTGAGAATTTTTTTTCCAAAGAAGCTATCTCTATAGCTATGGGTGCAAACAGGTAATGTCAGAAAGACTAGTCAAATTGGTTATTTTTGAGCAAATGGTGCTTTCTAAAGAAGTTGAAAGTTCTCTTAAAGAGTATCCTTACTGCCAATGCCTTGAAAAATCCCTATATTCATGATTTTATCGATTAATTTATCAATCTTTTCGATCATGAAACTTCAATAAGCGATTACAGTAGTCAACATAATTTTTTTTTCTGTTTTCATGCCGAAATTCTGAATTTTTATGCTTAGCTCTTAAAGTTTGCTTTTGTCTGACACGAGAAGGCCTGATTTGACTTGGTACATAAAATAAATTTGGGTAAAAACAAACCTTAATCAAATACAAAACTTTTTTCCTTATTTTTGGTGTGACATAAACTTAAATGTTTATAACGGAAATCCGAAATTATTTAATCCACGTTTTTCCTTTTTAGTTTAGATATTCAAAGGTATCTATCTAAAAGGATTTTTTAAAATTCAWATTAWTTCAGAMGTTTTAGTCGCTTTAGACGAGGTTTTTATTTCGGTTACAACTATGTGAAAAAAATGTCGCGAAATTTTCACAATTTTACAAAAAAAAAGTCTGCCAAAAACCCAATTTTCAATTTCTATTTTCTTCGTCCAAGTTCTAAGTTAACGTTTTAACTAAAACACTTAATTTTTCACTTTAGATGATCCTGTAAGGAATTATCCTGCGAACGCGTCCCATGACCGATATATTTTTCCAGAATTTTCTGAATTTCTTTGTTAATAGTGTAAATTTGTAACAATAACAAATACTAATAAAATATTTAATTTTTTATATTAAAAAAAAATTGTTGATAAAACTACTATTTTTGATGCTATCGTGGCATCTCAAGTTCTAATAAGCCGATTTACTTAAAATATGGCAAAATTAATTTTTAAATATCGCTCTATCACATGAAGTAACAAAAAATTAAAATTTATAAYATTAATAATAATRAARTATAATTAATATTAAAAAATTCGACAAAGTTCAAAAATTAGAGAAAAAATCGAACTTAATTTTKGAGTACTTAGCCACCATTTTATGAATTTTTTTTTTTATTTTTGCAACTTCTTGGGATCGCGACATTCGTCAAAATAGAGCATCAATTCTTTTTTAATTTTTCAGTTGACCACAAGGGTAGGAATCAT
>NW_017535097.1:355607-362764 GCF_001853355.1 Bactrocera latifrons
ATAAATATAAAAAAATAAGTTGAAGTTTGATTAGAAATACGAAAAGACTTTTTCGACTACCAATAAAGCTACAGATTTTCTGTAACTTTCGCCAAAAAATACTATTAATTATTACGCATATTTTTTTATTCGATTTTCGATTTCGATTTTAGTGCTAYTATTGTAATTAAAAGTATTGCCACTTTCACACCAATTGTTAAAATACTAGCTTCAGTGCTTTTATTTTCGCAGTTTTTTAWTTTTTCTCATTATTTATTTTAACTTAATTTGTTTATTTATTCAACTTACCGAAACGTATATTTTATGTAAAATTGAGCAATTTTTATATGCGAAAGTACTATTTACCAATGCCAATTTCAAACTCGCATCCACAATAATTACTATTATATTTTCATTATTGCTTTATAGCTAGTAGCTTCTGGAAAACACTTCAATTTTTTCACAGACCACCTTATGTAACACCGTAGGCGTACTTGAGTGCTTTCACACAACAAAAGCGCGTTTTGGCTTTAAGCACGAATATTTGCTTAACATATTCSAAATTATTTTATTCTAATGAAAACGAGGTCATTTTACTTAATAATATATATATATTTTTTTTTGGAAAATTTAGTGCAATTTTTATAGCAAGCCTTTGATTGCTTTAATCGCTTTGAAGTTGCTTTCACTTTTCGATTTGCACGTCTAATTGCGCTGAACATCCGCCGCTGACTGGCGGTTACAACGTTGAGATTTGAATTTAAACCTAGTAAATTCAGTAACTGAGACAAAAGCATACGCAGCCCGTGCAGCAGAGTTAAAGCAATGCAACGYTCGTCGCTAAGCAGTAAGTAGCTAATAAACATACGTTGCAGGGCGTTGGAGTGCTGATACTCATTGGCATCTGCGTGCGCCTCGGTGGTGGGCACTTGACGGATGCGGATGAGACAGCGGCGCTGCTGCTGTTGTTGTTATTGTTGTTGCAAGGCTACGACGCTGAGATGGAAAATACTTTTAATCTCTGAAATTTGCTTGCACTTTCCTTCCGGGCGCATAGACTGGGTAGGTATGTATGTTTATACAGAAATATGTATGTTTGTATGCATCTAAATATATATGTATATCTGTATATATATACATATATGTATGTATGCTTGTGTGTATGTGTGCCATTGCTTTAGTTATGGCATTTGTGAGCTGCTCAAAGCGAAAAATAAGCGCTCAGTACTAATGCACAGCTTTCGGCTGCATTGACGAGAAAGGATTCGGCGCAATGGCGTAATCTTATTAACGATTTCGTTATTCAATCTTGACACCTATACATCTGTATATAATTTAACATATACATATACAAATATAACATTTAACCGTTAATAACTCAAAAAGTAAGCACCAAGCATTGAAAACCGTTAGTTRCACTACGGTACTACTGTAAATTCTGCCATATATGCTCAAAGTGCGTAGCAAAAATCTTTATAGAAAATCAATTACCTATGTATATCTCCCTACTATGTATAATTGCTGTTTGCTAATTGGCGCATATGGAAAAAGTGTGTGTGTGTGTGTGTGCGTTCGTGTGGCTACACAATTGCTTATCTAGCATGCGTGTTGTTGCTTGCATATGATTTGCTGCTGCATCGGCAGCCACTTAACATAAATTCCACGAGTACTTTGACATTGCCTAATCCTGTCGTCATTATTCCTTCTAGTGGCACTTAAGCAGGCTGCTGCTGCTGCATTGCTGAGCGTTCGTTTTGYTGCGCTTGTTGTTTTTGTACTTGTTTGACGCTTTCAATGTTAAAAAATGATTCGCTTCGACATAAATTATCGATTGGCTGCTAAAGTGCTGCTTCAAGTCAAGTTTAATCGTTTTATTTTAAGTTAACACACACACACACGCACACATACATGTATACAATTATTCGCTTAGCTGTATATGCGCGTGAATTCGGCGCAATGCCTTCACTGTTGTTGATTTAAAAATAGCAAACAAAAAACAGCTGTGCACACCAAAGTAGCTGAGAGCGCATGCAGGCACACAAACAGGCAAACAAACTATACATATAAATGAGTGTGTGTGCGTGTGCAGGTTTGTGTACGAATAGTTTGCATTATGCGCCTTTAGCATAAGTTTTGGGGGCTTCTTCGGTGCACCTGCACCTAGATTGGTGTCAATCGGAAGTAAGTGTATAAATATGCAAGATCAAACATTGTTTCGCATTGCATAATTATAATTGCGCTGATATCTTTACCTAGTGATCTAAGGTGAAAAAATATACTTGTTTTAGTTAAAACCTTAACTTAGACTTGGACGAAGAAAAAAAAAAACTGAAAATTGTATTTTTGGTAGACTTTTTTATAAAAAAATGATATTTTCAGTGAAAATTTCGCGATWTTTTTTTTTCAAATATGCATTGGTAATCGAAAAAAAAAATTCTTCCTCCAAGTCTTTAAGAATTCTTGCCGAAACCACAATGGAAATATTATTCTAAAGAATTTTGTTGGGAGAAGTGAAGAACGTGGAAGTCCACTAAAAAAGTTTGAAGACGATGAAAAGGAAGCAATATTGGATGAAGTTGGCACTTTGAATCAAAAGTGATTGGCAGCCAGCTAAATGTTGCACAGTAAACAATTTCAGATCGTTTAAAAGCTTTTGGAAAGATCAAAAAGTGTGGAAAATGGGTGCCGCATGAATTGAATGAACGGCAAATAGAAAAAAAAAAAAAAACACTTGTGAAAATTTGCTTCGAATTCACGAAAGATAATCAGTTGCGCGCCGAATTGTCATTGGCGATGAAAAAAGGATTTATTTTAAGATTCGCCAATGATTTTCTCATTGGTTAATCCGGCAMAACCATCAAATCGACTACAAAATCAGATCGATTCAATTAGAAGGCAATGCTCTGTGTTTGGCTGGAACAGAGGGGTATGATATATTATAAGCTGCTAAAACCTGCAGAAACTATGACAACAATTGATCAAATTGAAGCATGCGTTGTTCGAAAAATAAGTAAAATATGCCAGAAGAAATGACAAAGCTATTTCGTTGCACGGCAATGCACTAGCACACAAAGCGAAATCGGTTCAGGATACAATCAAAGTACTTGGYTGGGAGATGCYASCCTAYCCGCSGTATTCAYCAGACTTGGCCGGTTYATCGATGGGACATGCATTGGCGGAGCAGCACTTCGATTTATTCGATTTATGCGAAGAAGTCGAAAATTGGTTTTCTGTTTGGTTAGCTTCAAAATACGATTATTTCTATTGGCATTGTATCCATAAATAGCCGGAAAGATGGTCATTTCATACCGATACACCGATAGTCCAGTTCACCTAACGGTTRTTAGTATCAAAACTAAAACTWATTGAGATAGCTATAGAGTTGTGATCTGGATGACGAGGAGAGTTGAATTCCGAGTGGCCACTAATCGAAAACGTATAATGTACCAAAACAAAGATACTGAACTGAAATTTTGCAAACCAAAGCTCCAACCCGCCCTCTAATAAGTTTCATAGAAGTTAGAAGCAGAATTTCTGGGCTAAGGCGATTAAGGCAATACTTCTAAGTCGTTCTTTTCCAAATTATTTTTAAACCGTCTTATAACATGAGACCGCTTATTATCATGATGACAAAATATTACCTCCTGTCTAGTCGCGAATTCCGGTGGTTTTTTGGCAATCGCTCGCTTCAATTTKATGAGTTGTTGTCGGTAGCGTKKTCCATTAACGTCAAAGATATATCGGCYGTTGAGTTGACTTTTTCTACATATTTCTCACAAGTTTTGTTGAATTTATGGTTATCATAATGAATCCATTTATATAACAATCCAATGCACTTCTAACTACTTCTTGATGCAATATCATTTCCCAACGTCGCCTGGCTTCAATACACATCGCACACAATTTCCTTATTGTYGAACATGTATTCGGCTGCTTTCAAAACGTTAGCTTTTCGCTGGAGGTATACACCAAAGAGTTCTCATTGAACAAAATTCTTAAAATTTTTTTTTCAAAGTTAATGTATTTTCACTTATCAGAATATGTTATTTTATATACAAACATAGCTGGTGTGTTTTCGTCCATGCGTAGCCACCGTCTCTTAATTCGCTGAACTATGTCGTTGTCGTCGTGTAACTCGTATCGAATGCGATATTCGCCGTAACCAATACGCAATGSACCATATATCTTCCGCAGAACCTTTCTCTCGAAAACTCCTTACGTCSACTCATCAGATGTTGTAATCTTCCATGCCTCTGCACCATATAGCWGAACGGTAATAATGGGTTACTTRTAGAGTTTAGTTTTTGTTCGTCTAAAGAGCATTTCACTTCTCAATTGCCCACTCAGTTCGTAGTAGCACCTGTTGGCAAGAGTTATKCTGTGTTGGATTTCAAGGCTGACATTGTGGTTGGTGTAACTACTGGTTCCAAGATAAACGAAATTATCTACGMCTTCGAAGTTATGATTGTCAACAGTGACGTGGGAGCTAAATCGCGAGCGCGATGACTGCTTGTTTGATAACAAGAGATATTTCGACTTGCCCTCGTTCACTACCCGATCCATTTGCTTCGCGTCCTTATTCAGCCTGGAGAAAGCAGAACTACTATTTGATATATACTTGGTGAAAATATATATTTTGTAAAAAAATATTGCTTATTAGTTTTTGATTGCCGTGGGAATGCTGAAGTGATTGGCAGCAAATTGCCTCATTAGCACCGAAGTTGGATAAGAAGTCGCTAAGGACCTGTAATGCAGTGCTGCACAACTTTTGTTTCAAGCTTACAACAGATATTGACGACATTCCTCTTGTGCTTGAGATTGCACGAAAGTGTAAAAATATGTTTGAAAGTGCAAAGCTTTTACGAGGGTAAGTTGTGTCTCGCTAAAACTGAAGGTAACTTCTTATTGAACAAAACAAAATATATATTTCAAAGTCATAAGTTACAAAACGTCTAAAAATCGTAAAAATCTTGCTAATCTTGAAAATYAACTGAAGGTAAGACTTGAAAATATAATAATAGAAACAAGAAAAGGCTTTTTCGACTTCGATATGACAATTTAAAGTATATAATTTGTAGTGTATGACGTCGAAGAAATAACTAATACGCTATTTACTAAGTTATTGTTATGTTATAATCATTTTGCTTTTCACAAAACAACACAAATATGTTGATGTGGATTTATTTTCCRGATTAATAATTATTTATAAAAATATTTTTTACAGAAGAAGAAGAAGATTTGCATGTTTTACGCATATTAAATATTTTTGTTCAAGTTAAGTTGTTATTTCTTGTAATAGTAATTTATTTTAATAGTAATTTCAAGGATCTCAATTGACAATACTCAACAGAATTGGCCCCGCCGACGGTGATTATTCATTGGCATTGCCAATGCCATGCATATACATACAAAGATTCTAACATTTTTTTTATTTCTCATTTAGCAAATACTTTTAGGTACTTTCCATTRCATATACATATCTACATGTATAAATACATATGTACTTATATTTACTTAAAATAAAATGTTCAAGGACAAGTCGCATTACGCACGCAAATAAGTCTATTTATTCTCAATAAATTTGCTTAAGAAATCTTGTTGCACTTACCTTGCTAAAATAGCCACAAATGATTAAAATGTTCAAATGCAACCCATTTCCAGTATGTGCGACTACATACTATATGTGACATATGCTTGGATGTATGTACATACAWATGTCTGTAGTTTAGTGCAATAGAAGGAAAAAATAGCCTACTTGCAGGCGTTCTATACTTTCGTGAACGTTCCAGACGGAGGACACTTAACAAGCAACGCTTCAAAGACAGCAAGCAGTACACACACACATGCTTGCATGTACATGCCAGCAACAACAAGTATACATCAACACCATTATCGTTTTCTTTATAGCCCCACCAGTAGTTTTCTTGCTACATGAGCCTTTCATGCGTTGATGCAGCTGCGTCAGACGGCGCCCCCCAACCGCCACTGCCCGACTCATACACTTCCCTATACATACATATACTACCATGCACATAACACGGCTGCATGCCGCCCAGCGCATTTACGTCAAACACTTTTGTGGCAACTTTAAGACAACAAGTGCCGCACTTAACCTCATCTTATAAAATCAGCGCAATAAAAAAGATTGGAATAAAAATAAGTGATAATATGATGAAAAAAAATGGAAAATGTTACCATAGTCAGGCGTTGTGAAAAGCAACATTTTGAAGATATTTTTGTATARCCGCAAGCACTCAAGTTGCTACTGGCGACGCGTCCTTCCTCCAGTGAAAGCGACTAGTTTCCCTCCAGCTACCCGCGTGAGTAAAATGCGGCTTTTTGATAATTTCCTGTACAAATATTTCTTCACATTACCTTCATCTTTGATGGTTTTCATTTTTTCATTTAATACAGAAACAAAAAAAAAAACATGTTTGTATACCATATTTCCTATTTAATTTCCACACTTTAGTTCTCACTTAAATGACTTTGAATAGCCGCGCCTGTCGAGTAGTGAGAGTGATGAGCGCGTTGTTGCATTTTCGAGTTGTTTCCACTTTTACACTTTTCAWTGCTTGAACAACAACTAGTAACAGTGTAAAGGTGAAAGTAGCAAGTTTCCACACCCTCCGACGCCAGAGTGGGTGTCGGTTGAGCTTTCAAGCAAGCTACTGCTTKATATTTCATATGTGAGATTATCACACCATATAATGAAGATAATTTGATAATCGAGAAGAGGGAGAATAAAATTCTATCGTTGCATGTGGTAAGTGCAGTTGGTAAGTGTTGCCGTCAACGCTAAAGTACATAACGAGGTTGTTGTGTTGTTGGCTGTTCTAGATATAGATGGGTATTGTAAGTGTAATTAGGGAAAGACTTCTTGGATTGTGACTATATTTGTTGACCGAGTAGCTGTTAGTTAATACAAGTTTAGCTTTTTACGATGAGTTAAGAATAGCAAGAATCCTTAAACTAATTATGCTCAAATAATTATAGAAAATTCCCTATTAGCTAGTAATGTCTCAAGGGGTGTAAGCCTCTTCCTCATGAAGATTGACAAGCTTAATTCGAATATTACAGCCGTTATCGTAAAATAACAGCGATCAATAATTCGAATTGGAGTTATGTGGTTCACGCAAGTGAGGAAAGTTCTCTGATCGCCATTCACTTCGGACCGG